>NC_081347.1:7128736-7278736 GCF_029784015.1 Lycium ferocissimum
TTCATGTTAACTCTAAATAGATTACTCCTCCGTCCATTTTTGCTTTTTTACTGTACTAAAAACAGATATTCACTTTTAGTTGTTCAGTTTGGAAAATCAAAATATTACTTTTCTAGCTAGTATTTAGCAGGCATTTAATGTGGGACGTTGTTATGATTCACCAAAGTGACATAGAAGTTTATTTTATGTAGCAGGGTTGTGTACTTTGCTATAGCGAATAAGTCAATCTTCATTTTCAATTTCATTATTTTCTTTACCTGTTATGTCTTGCTGCACATGCTAGTGAGCTGTTTTTGTACAATGAATCATCATACTATTTCTGATATTTCAACGTGGTCATTTGGTTCACCCTCACGGTATGCAAAAATTAATAATACATAATACGAAATTTAGTAATGTAAAAACTGCAAAAGATTATTTCTTATTAGATGGTTGATTTTGTTGGGTCCATCCCATAATTTGAGGAAGGAAACATCTCCCTCATTTTAAGGAAGAAAACATTTCACGCTTGTTTTGAGGAAGAAAATCTGAGTTTTGTATTTGGCTAATTGTCAAGTCTTTGTTTGAGTCAAATGACATCAATAGGTTATTTCATCCCTATAAATAGGGAAGTCTTCTATCATTGTAGACACACCAAAATCATTTGCTAGACACACCAAAATCTCGGACAATACGTCGAGTGAGAGCACTTATAGTGAGGTATTATAGAGGTTGAAAATAGTTTATCCCAGATAAAATAGAGTGAGTGATATTGTAGTAAGGTGGGAAAAATCAAAAGAGTGTTTTTCTTTTGTGGGTGTAGTGGTCTTAGGAGTATTTATAATGTTACTACTGCTTTTATGTAAAATTCCTTGCTATAGTGATATCATGCCACCAACGTTTTTTCCTTATTGCATTTCCACGTAAAATCTTGAGTCATTATTGCTGCATTTTATTCTTGCTAATTTAACCATAAATTAGTGTTCCGCGTTTATCACTAATACCGTGAATATTATTTTTTGCGGGTCTATTTTATTCCCAACAAGTGGTATCGAGCCAAGGTTACGTAAAGTATGCTACGTAGTTGCGGCACCTTCGAACTTCCACATGTAAAAGAATTACTTTGGTCTTCGAATAAAATAGTATTTGTATTTGTGATAAACGATGGAGCCAACACTTAGTAAGAATGGTTACTTTAAATGGCGTAAATTATGCCATTTGGAAGGGCAAAATGGAAGATTTCTTTCTATGTCAAAGACACAACTTTCATGAACACGTGTTTAAATACAAAACTCGATAATAAATCGGATGAAGAGTGGAATTTGTTGCAACGCAGTTTGCGGTAGATTTGACGGCTCAAAATTGACGATAATGTGTTGAACCATTTACGGGAGACACGTTATCGGACCAATGGGAGCATCTTGAAAATTTGTATGCTCGGAAAGCCGGTAACAACAAGATGTTTTTGATAAAGCAAATGCTTTAAAATACCACGATAGTTCCAATGACGGATCATCAAAATATTTTTCGGGGGATGTGAGCCAATTATCCGCTATGGTATTAATTTTGATGAAGAAATTCAAAAATTATTTCTACTTGGTTCCCTACCGTTTCTAAAAAAATTATTAGAACTTCATTATGAATTACATGTCGAATGGTGTGATCTCTCATGGATCTTGCCAAGAGCGATCTTTTAAATGAAGAGAGATGAGAAGAAAATCTCAAGGTTCCTCCTCATAAATATGTCTTGGTGATCGCTTCTAGGGAGAGGCAAGAATCGTGGTTCTCAAATAGAGAGCATCATAAAGCAAATCCCATCCATTTAAAGATATTAAATAAGCAATATCCTTCAAAAAAAGGGCACACAAAGAAGTTAGGATTTTGAAAAGGAGAATAGAGATAAGGAGGAAAACAAGAAGATGGCAATCGTGTTGCCGGCTGATACTACGAGAGAAGATCTTGTTACTATCCTTGATGCGGATCGATAAATATTGCTTGTGATGAGTCGTAGGTTGTGTGTATATAATGGTGCAACACGCTGTTGTGACATCACGGAAGGAATTTTTCTCATCCTATACTCGGTGACTTTGGAACTTTGAGTATGGGTAATGAGACTATATCTAGGAGTGAGTTTGGTGTTGGAACGCATGTGTTTGAAAACCAGTATTGGAACTAAACTAGTTTTAAACAATGTAAAGCATGTACCCGATGTTCGTAACTTGATCTTGGTGTTTTGGATGATGAAGGATATGTCGGTAATGGTCTTTGGAAAGTGGGAAACTATACTAAAGGTTCCATGATTGTGGTCGTGGCGAAAAACGTCGTATCTTTGGACTACGGCCTCACTCCGTGTTGATATGGTAAGTAAATGCGGTTGAGCAATAGCTCTTCAACGTTATGGCATAAAGGCTTAGCCACGTTAGCGAGAAAGGACTAAATGTTCGGATAAAAAGAAATTATTATCAAATTTCGAAAGTGCTAAATTAGAAAAGTGTGAGCAACTCGCTTTGGTGGAAAACAAAATAGAGTTTTTTTCAAGTCTCATCCTCCTTCAAGAAAAAACAGTTTCTTGAGTTGGTGCGTTCTTTTATGTGGTCCAACGAAGACAAGGACTTTGGGTATGCCACCGCTACCTTTATCGATGATTGCTCAAGGAAACTTTTGGGTCTACGTCTTAAAGACTAAAGACCGGGTGTTGGGTGTCTTGCGCTTTCAGAAGCCTCGGTTGAAAGAGAAACCCGAAAGAATGGTCCATTATAAACTACAGATAACGGTGGTGAATAAATAATTAACCATTTGATGAATTTTAAATATCGGAGTACCTTGTAAGACTCCTCACAAATACCATCGGCAATGGTTTAAATTACAGGATGACCGGGACCTTGATGGAAAGAGTTAGATGTTTGCTTTATAAAAAGTTCGAATCCTTTTGGGGTGAGGCATTGTTGACCGCCGCACATGTTATTAATCTATCCCAATGCGGTTGCTTTGCAAAGTGATGTTCCATAACGTAGTTTGGTATGGGAAGGATGTATATATATGACCACAAAAAGTGTTTGGTTGCAAAGCTTTGTACACGTGCCAAAGATGAGAGGTCAAAATTAATACGCTAAGACAAGCAGCATCTTCCATTGTTATGGCCTTGATGAGTTTGGTTACGATTATATGATCCAATTGAGAAGAAGGTCGTGAGAAGTCGTGATGTTATCTTCGTGGAGGATCAAACCATTGAAGATATTAACAAAGCGGAGAAGATAAAATCTTCAAGTTCAAGGTTTATTAATCTTGATCAAGCCCCTAAATACAAATGTTGATAAAGTTGGTGGGCTCGAAAAATTGATGCCCAAATCATGTTCCGGATAATGTTGACGATGATAACAATGTCGCTATTGATGAGGTAGATGAACCATTTATGAAGTCGTGGATGAGCGATATTCCACTTAGAAGCGTGCCTAGACAGCATGTTCCTTCTTCCCGTTATTCACTTTAACGAGTATGTATTACTCATGGGGAAGGAGAACTCGAATGTTATGAGAGGCCATGGAAGATGAGCACAAGGATCAATGGATCGAAGCCATGCAAGATGAGATGAAATCTCATGAGAACCATACTTATGAGTTGGGTGAAATTGCCTAAGGGCATGAGAGCTTTGAAGAACAAATGGGTGTTCAAAGTTAAAGTCAAGAACACGAGAACAACCCTGGATACAAAGCTAGATTGGTTGTTAAAAGGATTTGGTCAAAGGAAAGGTATTGACTTTGACGAAATATTTTCTCTGTCGTGAAAATGTCCTCCATTCGGACAGTTCTTGGTTTGAGATCGTCTAGTCTTGATTTGGAGATTGAGCAAATGGATGTAAGACTTTTCTTCACGGTGACTTAGAAGAGGAGATTTATATGGAACAACTTTGAGGGCTTTAAGGCAAAAGGTAAAGAAAATCTTGTATGCAAACTTAGAAGAGTCTATATGGATTGAAGCAAGCTCGCACGGTGGTACAAAAGTTTGAGTCTTTATGGGAGCAAGGCTACAAAAAGACTTCTTCAATCACGCGTGTGTTTGTACAAAGATTTTCTTGATGACTTTATCATCCTTTCCTTATATGTGGATGATATGTTGATTGTATGAATGCTTCCAAGGATTGACGAGTTGAAAAAAGATGAATAAGTCTTTTGCCATGAAAGACTTGGGTCATGCTACAGATTTTGGGCATGAATATTACTCGTTCAAGAGATGAAAAAAAGCTTTATTTGTCACGGAAGAAAGTACATTGTAGCGGAGCGCAACATGAAGAATGCTAAGAAGTTGTTAGCACGCCCAAAGTGGTCATCTGAAATTGAGCAAAAAGATGTGTCCTACAACAACGGAAAAAAGAAAGAATGGCCAAGATTCCTTATTCCTCAGCCGTCGGAAGTTTAATGTATGCAATGGTATGCACTTTACCGTTATTGCTCATACGCTGCACATGTTGTTAGCATTTCTCGAAAATCCGGGAAAAGAGCATTGGGAAGGCTGAAGTGGATACTCGGGTATCTAAGAGGAAGCTCGGATGAATGCTTGTGTTTTGGAGGATCAAATCCAATTTTTTGGCTATACTGAATTCGATATGGCGGTGACCTTGATAACGTAAAATCCACTTTTGGATATTTGTTTACTTTTTGGGGAGCTATATCATGGCGGTAGTTTGCGAAGTGTGTTGCACATTCACAACAAGCGCAGTATATTGCGGCTACGGAAGTCGACAAAGAGACGATATGGCTCAAGAGATTCCTTCAAGAACTTGGATTGCAGGAAAATGGAGTATGTTGTCTATTGTGACGATCAGAGTGCAATAGACTTGAGCAAGAACTCCATGTACCATGCGAGAACAAAACACATTTATATTCTTATTTCACATTTTATCCGCCATAAAATAATATATAGATTCAGTATAAATTATATGGGTTTAGTTATGCACAAAAAGAAAAGGGGGAACCAACTGATTTATTAACGATGCTAAGTTTTATGTGGAGATTGTTTCTCCCATGCCGCCACCCTTTTTCTAAGTGCATAATAACCGATACGCAATTTTGAGAGAATTTAGTCATTTAGCGTACGTAAATATTCATAACCATATTATGGAAATAGATAATGTGTAAATTAGAAATAATGGAGAAAATTTTAGTTGGATCTTTGATGTAAAATTGATGCGTTGCTTGGACCTTTATTTTTTACTACTGTAAATGACCATTTTGTGTCTTAAGCTGTCAAAATCATAGTCTTGTTTGATAATTCAAAATGATCACACACCAAATTTTTTACTTATTACAAGTATCCTAAATAATCAGGAATTGGCTTTTCAAGTGGACCAAGAAAACAAGAGTGATCCCATGTAACAGCAAAGACATAACTTGTCTTAACACCCTCATAAATGGAAGAAAACAAAACCAAATGGGCCTTCAATCTTTACCGTTTGGCCGTGGATTTTGGCTCAAAATTTTGAAATTTACAAATTATTTCACACAAGTATTTATCTTGTTGCTCCAAACGCACACACAAGTATACGTGGTCGTACAAGTAATATAGGCGGTTAAGTCCGGATATCGTTCCACGATACTTAGATTCCAACTAAATTAGCTAATTCAAATTTGAATGAAACTATTCAAGAAAGTGAAAATCAAGATGTTTATTGTATTAAACTAAAAATGAAAAGTAAACAATTTGTGATGGGTGTTTTTGTGATTTTAAGGAATATCTTGACAAAGATTGTAAAAATTATCAGATGAGAGAAAGATCTAGGGTCATGGCTTTCGACAATCCAGTTGATCTTCGGACAATTCCACCTATTTTATTTCTGGGTTACTAGTTGACGGGTTAATTATACTTTATGATATTCTCTCGAACTACTCACAAGCACAAAGATGTTACTATAACGCCTATATCTCTATGGTCATCGAGGTAATAAGAACGCATTTATTTCTCCGTATTCAACTAAGTAGGGCTAAAGGGTATATCTCTATCCTCGCCAGCGAAACGATTAAATCGAACAAACTCTATTTATTCTTATTACGTATGTGAATTCCCTTTCTCAAGTCCAATTCGCGCACCATAGATAGTGTCTAACTATTGGCCAGATAATCAAACAATTAAGATCAAGAATAAATAAGAAACCCAAAATATGAAAAATCAATAGATAATAATTGTCATCAAATCAACTTTCAAGTCTTTCGCCACAACCCTAGAATTAAGAAGTTTAGCTACTCATGATTCGATCATAGACAAAAGAAGTCATGAATAACCTAGGGTTGAAAAAGATGAAAAATAAAAGAAACCTAGAGAGAGAAAAGAGAATGGCAGCTTACAAATCCTTGAATAATCCCAGCACACCGTTCTCAGCTAATAAAACGTCTATATATAGTCTAGGGTAAAAACAAAAAATAAGTAAACCTAATCCTAGTCGAACCGGGAAAGCTGCGCAGAACCCCGCTTTCCTTCCGCAATGCGGATGAAAAGCGCAATGTTCTGAGGCCTCCCGTTTTCCTTCCGCATCGCGGAAGGATAGCGCAAGCCTGGTTCCGCTTTTCTTCCGCTATACGGATGAAAAGCGAGACCTTCAGTTCAATTTTTTTCCTTTTAGTTCATCACTTGTGGTCTTCGACTCGTCACCTCGTGTAATCATCATATGCTCCAAAATCAATCACTTTTAGCCCGGTTTTCCATCGTTTGTCTTCATCGTACCTATACACATGAAATATAACGACATAAGTTCAAATACGACGATTTCATCATAGATTAAGCGACAAAAGTCATAAGAATAGGATATAAAATGACACGAAACATAGATATTTGTGCCAAATATCACCACCCCCCACTTAGACTTTGCTCGCCCTCGAGCAAACACAAACCAACACCAAACTACACTTCTAGCCTAATTCATTCAAACAGGTCTGCAACAGGATTCGGCTAGTATGACTATCTCAAAAGAAAATTTTCAAAACCAAAACAATAAGCCAATTTGCGAAAGCCATGCCAAAGATTTAAAACCTCATATTCAGCACCAAGGACCACCTTCCTGAAAAAACACTTCAATTTTTAAAACCAATTGACCCAACGGCACCACTTTAACACATGTAAGCAGCCTTAGATTAAGAAATCAACACTTCACCACTCTATTGCTAATTATGTGCCCTCACCAAAATAAAGTAGTCCATATCTCTCAAGAATCACATATGTTTAAATCAATGGACATAAAATCATTAAGTACGCTCACTCTCACAAAGAATATCACATGTAAAATACGACATACCATAGGCTTGCCCGTAGTGTAACCACTCCACTAATACAAGTAAGACGAACCTAGAATCAAGTAGGACTTCGAGGGTTGTAATGTAGGCTAAGGGACGGGTAGGGATTATTTGGATAATAGTGACTAACCTCCCTAAGCACTTTAATACATATATGTTCTATCATTCTTGCACAATTTCTTCATTAGCCCTTATTCAACACCAACCAACCTTTAAATTTCTCCCAATTCACCCATTTTCTTTGTTTAAGCACCACTCTTTAAAAGTCACACAAGTTAGAAGGAAAACTTTTTCGCTACACATTTTTTTCAGATTTCTTTCTTTTCTCTTTTTTTTTTTTTTTCAATTCCCAACTAACAAGTGAATTAGTTCTTTTCATTAAGTGCTCCCATTGTCTTTCTAGATTACAATTAACAACGATTTCCCCTCTTTATTTCACATCCCAACTCCCATTATACATGTAAATGATTAAAGTGCTCATAGAGTATTTGGATCAAAAATCAGTTTTATAGAACGAAGGGGTAAAGGCTAATTAACTGCTATCAAAGAAAAGGCTAAAGGCTCAAAAGGGTTAACTAGGGTGCTATTTGCAAGTTGGTGGGATAACTTTTTAGGCTTTTTAGTGATTAATCAAAGAAACGCCTCTATCATTTTCTCGGCTCAACCGAACTTTATTTCGCTTTGTGAACACACAGGGCAAGTTCTAGATGTCAATACCAAACATGGATTCAAATGCAAAACCTTACTCACACATGGCACACAATCAATGCAAGAGGGATCCGGTTGTCCCTCGAATCAAACAACAATGAAAATCAACAATGCCAAGTGGGTCCATACGAGTCAAATAACGACTATTTTGCAAGTGCTTTCAAGAAAAGTGATACAATTTTCAAGGCATGCTTTCACAAAGGGGAAAAATTCAAGATCACTCATATGCTAATACTTCACCTAACCTGTGCACCTAGCATTTGAATACACCTATCCTAAGGACTAATTTTCCCTCAAGCACGTTGTTATCCACCCGTCATCGGAAAAGCCCTTTCTATGACTATAAAAGAAAAATCTACCTACGCCGGTTCAAAAGGCCCCCGGGAAAGAACCGAGGCCATAAGAAAACCCGAGGGGTGGATGATGAATGCCTACTAATGAGGGACTTAAAAAGTTATCAAAGAAAAATAAGGAAAATAAAATCTTTTTGAATTTCTTTCAACTTTTTCAACTTTTTTTTTTTGACACTAAGACGCAAAACTACTAAAAAAAAAATCCTAAGGCATACTAATCATCATCCACAACCTCAAAACATGTTGTTACAAACCAGGGACGTATTTTCCCACCCCACACTTAAAATTATGCAATGCCCTCAATGCATATATATTTGAAAAAAAACAAAGCGCAAGCAAGGTAAGAAATACTCCCTGGGGCCCACTAGGGCCTAGCTAGCAACATGCTCTCATCATCAAGGGCGAATGACCCCGCACTTAAAACTCGGCATGCTCTTCGGCTTTCAACTTTGGGTACTCGGACTTCCCAATCGTCGTGGCACGGCATACGAATCAACTTTTTCCTCCACCTCGAACTTATGAATTTCAACCCTAATTTTGCATCCAATTTTCTATCACGCTTCTGGGGCGGTGGTGTAAAAATAAAGGAACCAAGCAATAGATATCGTTTCTTGAACTTCTTGGCCCTTAAGTGAGGAATGTCGCTTTGTCTTTTCGGTGTGGCAAATTTCAGGATGTAAGGCTCTTGTTCCTCATCTATACACTTCTTCATCAATGTGGAAGGCTAGATTTCCATGTCGCCAACCACGCATAATGTAGAAAAATGTTTTGAACGAGGACCAACACGCCCTAACTCTAAAATTGCATTATTTCTGACATCCTCACTTTTGTATACCTCCTCAACAATGACATCATCAACAAAGATCTGATCGAATGGTTGGAGTTATCTATCTCGCTCCACACGCGGGCCACTATCCAAGGTAATATGTAGTTGGGCATCGACACGCCTCCTTTTTATTCATTTGTGCCCGTAAGCCATGGATATCTGAGCCAAATTGGTCTATCTCTTGTCTGAGGTCAGTTCTGCCTTCTATCAGTTGGGTCGCCATGTTTGTAAGTCCATCATGGAGAAACCCATGAAATTTCATTTGTTGAGCTTTGTTCTCCGCTAGCCAAGATTGGCTATCTCTCGCTTCTTCAAAGCTATCTACTTGTGGGAACTCGCTCTCTTCTTCTGTTTGAGGTTCGTCTTGAGTATTGGCTAAGCCTGTCACTTGTAAATCATTACAAGTTTCGGCCTCGGCCTGCATCTCTGTGAGTTTGGCACGAATCCTCTCTATGGCTTTCCACATTTCGCGTTTTGCTCTCTCATTAATGCATCATGCTCCATCATTTGCTACCCTATTTGCTTCATCATATCGCTAACCCGAGCAAGACTTTCCGCATCCTCCACTTCGTTACTACGTAACATCACAAATAACAGGAGAATCATAATATGGGCTCGGGGATGGGGAGTGAGAGTTAGGACAACCATTCCAATGACCGTCTTGACCACCACATATATTACCAATATTCCACTCAAAAGATTGGGAAGGTGCACACAACCCATTCCCGAAAATATTTTGACAGTGTTGCCACAAGTGGGGTCCTCCACAAATCAAACAAGGATCACCAAAATAGGAACAACCAATATTCGACCAATTTTTACTCCAAGATGCCATATCAAGCAAACTAACCAAAATATTAAATTAAAAATAAAATAATAATAAATAAATAAAAACTTGAATAGAAATTCAAAAATCCAAATTAGAAAAACAGTAATATTGCTACCCCGGCAACGGCGCCAAAAACTTGTTGCTCCCAAACGCACACGCAAGTATACGTGGTCGTACAAGTAATATAGAGTGTTAAGTCCAGATATCGTTCCCACAGAGACTTAGATTCCACTGTTAAGCTAATTCAAATTCGAATGAAACTATTCAAGAAAGTGAAAATCAAGATGTTTATTGTACTAAACTAAAAATGAAAAGTAAACAATTTGTGATGGGTGTTTTTGTGACTGGGAATATCTTGACAAAGATTGTAAGAATTATCAGATGAGAGAAAGATCTAGTGGTCATGGCTTTCGACAATCCGGTTGATCTTCGGACAATTCCACCTATTTTATTTCCTAGGTTACTAGTTGACGGGTTAATTATACTTCATGATATTCTCTCGAACTACTCACAAGCCTGTAGAGATGTTACTATAACGCCTATATCTCTATGGTCATCAGAGGTAATAAGAACGCATTTATTTCTCCGTATTCAACTAAGTAGGGCTAAAGGGTATATCTCTATCCTCAGTAGCGAAACGATTAAATCGAACAAACTCTATTTATTCTTATTACGTATGTGAATTCCCTTTCTCAAGTCCAATTCGCGCACCACAGATAGTGTCTAACTATTGGCCAGATAATCAAACAATTAAGATCAAGAATAAATAAGCAACCCAAAGTATGGAAAATCAATAGATAATAATTGTATCAAATCAACTTTCAAGTCTTTCGCCACAACCCTAAATTAAGAAGTTTTAAACTACTATGATTCGATCATGTAGAAAAAGAAGTCATGAATAACCTAGGTTGAAAAAGATGAAAAATAAAAGAAACCTAGAGAGAGAAAAGAGAATGGCACTTACAAATCCTTGAATAATCCTAATAGAAGCTTCTCGACTAATAAAACGTCTATATATAGTCTAGGGTAAAAACAAAAAATAAGTAAACCTAATCCTAGTCGAACCGGAAAAGTCGCGCATCCCCGCTTTCCTTCCGCAATGCGGATGAAAAGCGCAATGTTCTGAGGCTCCATCTCCTTCGCGATGCGGAAGGACAGAGCAAGCTTCGGGTTCCGCTTTTCTTCGCTATGCGGATGAAAAAGCGAGACCTTGATTCAATTTTTTTCCTTTTAGTTCATCACTTGTGGTCTTCGACTCGTCGCGTGTAATCATCATATGCTCCAAAATCAATCACTTTTTAGCCCGCTTTTCCATCGTTTGTCATCTTCGTACCTATACACATGAAATATGACGACATAAGTTCAAATACGACGATTTCATCATAGATTAAGCGACAAAAGTCATAAGAATAGGATGTAAAATGACACGAAACATAGATATTTGTGCCAAATATCATAAGTGCATAATAACCGATACGCAATTTTGAGAAAATTTAGTCATTTAGCGTACGTAAATATTCATAACCATATTATGGAAATAGATAATGTGTAAATTAGCAATAATGGAGAAAATTTTAGTTGCATCTTTGATGTAAAATTGATGCGGTTACTTGGACCTTCATTTTTTACTACTGTAAATGACCATTTTGTGTCTTAAGCTGTCAAAATCATAGTCTTGTTTGATAATTGAAAATGATCACACACCAAATTTTTTACTTATTACAAGTATCCTAAATAATCAGGAATTGGCTTTTCAAAGTGGACCAAGAAAACAAGAGTGATCCCATGTAACAGCAAAGACATAACTTGTCTTAACACCCTCACAAATGGAAGAAAACAAAACCAAATGGGCCTTCAATCTTTACCGTTTGGCCGTAGATTTTGGCTCAAAATTTTGAAATTTACAAATTATTTCACACAAGTATTTATTTCTTTGTCAAATGGGAGATTGGCCTATATATACATAATAAGAAAAGTATTTATGAAATATAACGAAACTTTTCAGTTTACAAAATATAGAAATAGATTTCTTACCAAATATATATGAAATTTTCGCTCAAGTTTTTTTTAAAAAAAAATATTTATCTGTTAAAAAACATTTTTTTTTAAAATAAATTTTTTTCTGCTCAAGGCTTAAAAAAATCGCTCAAAATTCTTTATATGTAGGTGTATAACTGAATTCTATGCCGAATACTTAGAAGATATCTTGAGAAAAGCAGCAAGTGGACCATTCTAAACTACAAAAACTAATATACAAATAATTAACTATTAAATAATTTTAAATATCGGAGTACCTTGTTCACATAATTCCACCGAAAGATGGCTAGAATAAATTACAAATACTAGTATGCAAATGAATTTAAATTACAATTTTTGCCAATGTCACCAACCGATGCTCATTATAAAATACTTGTAATCTTCTCAGTAATGACTGAATTATATAATCTTTGTTTACAATGTCTATAGCTTGAACTCTATGTATACCTAGATAACATATCGCAAAAAAAAAAAAAAAGAGTCAACGGGTTTCTCATCATGAAACAGTAGTGTTGATAAGATAATTTATTTGGATATTAGAATTTAGAGCTAAGAAGAATCCGAATTTAATTATTTCCTTAGTTCCATCTCGAGTTGATATATCTTCTTCTTTTTCTTCTCACAAGACAGTTTTAAGAAGAATGTGACGAATTATAATTGATTTCACGATCACTTGATCCGTTCTTCCATCCCTTTACTACTTCTCTTAGATTTTTAAAATAAATATAAAAAACAAAAATAATGCAATAATATTTCCTACACAAGGACAAAAGGTGCATATGGAATTTAATACAGCCAACACACTGTTGTGGGGTACTGGGGTTCCACTCTTAATACTCTTATTGATTCTTCAAAGACAATTAATATTCATTTTCTTGTGTCTTTCGCTTTTTCCTTTTAATTTCTTTTATGAATTTCATGTTAACTTAACTCTAAATAAATTACTCCTCCATCCATTTTTACTTATTTACTGTACTAAAAACAGATATTCACCTTTACTTGTCCAGTTTGGAAAATCAAAACATACTTTTCTAGCTAGTATTTAGCAGGCATTTAATGTGGGACGCTGTTATGATTCACCAAAGAGACATAGGAGTTTATTTTATGTAGTATGGTTGTGTACTTTGCTATAGCGAATAAGTTAAACCTCATTTTCAATTTCATTATGTTCTTCACCTGTTTTGTCTTACTGCACATGCTAGCAGTAAGCTGTTTTTGTACAATAAATCATCATACTATTTCTGATATTTCAACGGGGTCATTTGGTTCAACCACAAGGTATGCAGAAATTAATTAATACCTAATATGAAATTTAGTAATGTAAAAACTGCAAAAGATTATTTCTTATTAGATGGTTGATTTGTTGTATTAAAAGCTAGTTTTCTCAATAGTATGTCTTGAAGAGGATTCGAACAACCACGCTTTTTAGAATGAATAATTGAGTCTCGTGTGTCCACAATACAATGTACAACTTAAAATAAGTGTTTATTTATTTAGAAAAAAAAAAACTAAAACGTTATTACTATATGAGGGTTTTTCGTCATTTTACTTGTTTTAATTCATTTATTACTAGAACTTATATTCTTATTTCACATTTTATCCACCATAAAATAATATATAGATTCAGTGTAAATTATATGGGTTTAATTAGTTATGCACAGAAAGAAAAGAGGGAACCAACTGATTTATTAACGATGCTAAGTTTTATGTGGAGATTGTTTCTCCCATTCCACCAACCTTTTGTGCATAATAACCGATAAGCAATTTTGAGAGAATTCAGTGTCCGTAAATATTCATAACCATATTATGGAAATACATAATGTGTAAATTAGCGGGGAAGAATATCAATGCCCACTACACAAAAAATAATTACCCTTTCCTGTGCCCTTACTTTCATACCCCAAAAATTACTTATCCTTAATACCCATTATAACTTTTGTAGATAATTGTCTCTTTTTTCTTTCTTTTCTTTGTTATTTCTCTACTTCTTATCCTCTTTTTCTTTCTTTTCTTTTTTCTCATTTTTTGTTCATTTATTTTTTACCCCAATCATACTATATTTTTATTTTCTTTTTCACCATAATCTAATTCCATATTTAATTCTAGCTCCTTTCTTTTCATTTTTTTCTATATTTTTTATTTCTTTATTTTTGTTCATTTTTAATTTCATTTTTTTTCCTTTTTATCTCCATAATCTAATTTCATTCACCTTTTTTTTTTTTTGCTATTTTTATTTATTCTTATTTTTTAATTTTTAGTGATTTTCATTTACTTTTTTCTCCTTTCTAATTTTATTTTTTCAAATTATTTTCTTCTTTATTTTCTTTTCTTTCATAAGCTAATTCTACATACCTTTTTACTCCTTTATTTTTATATTTTTATATTTTTATATCAATTAAAAGGATAATTGATATAATAACTTTTTTTGTCCATATTTAAAAAAATAATATATTATATAGTACATCAAATCAGTAGCAGTTGAAGTATACTATTGCAGTATACTATGATACCCATATGGTATATATCATATACTAATTGGGCATCATACAGGACTAGCGGTTCATTCTTTCAAGAAAAACACTCAGTCATCTATGATACCAACCTAGTATATATCATATATGAACAGAGGATCACAGAGGACTGATTCATCCCTTCAATAAAAACACAACTGAATCTTCTACGGTACCCACATGGTATATATCATATACTAGTAGGGTATCATAGGAGATTGATTCATTTCTTAAAAAATACTAGTCCGCGCTCTATGATATCCAAATAGTATATCATATATTGACAGGTATCATAGAGAACCGACAGTTCATTCCTTCAAGAAAAACACTCAGCCTTCTAGAATACCAACCCGATATATATCATATATTGATAGGGTATCATAGATGACAAATTCACTCCAACACTACCTGGTCCTTTATGATGCCCACATGGTATAGATCATATACTGACATGGTATCATATAGGAATGGTTCGTTTCTTCAAGAAAAACACTACTAAGTCCTTTATGATATACCCTTAAGGTATATATCATATACTGACATGGTATCATAGAGGACTAAAGAAAAACAGTTCTTAGTCCTCTATGATACCCCCCCCCTACGGTATATATCATATACTTATAGGGCATCACAGAGATTGGTTCATTCGTTCAAGAAAAAAACAACTCAATCCTCTATGATACCCGTATGGTATGTATCATACACAGACAGGGTATCATAGAGGATTACTTCATTTCTTCAAGAAAAACACAAGTCGATCCTTTACGATACCCACATGGTATATCATATACTTACAGGGTATCATAGAAGATTGATTCATCCCTTAAAAAAAAATACTAGAGTCCTCTATGATACTGACATGGTATATCTCATACACTGACAGGGTATTATAGAAGATTGGGAAAAGACCATGCATACCACCTCAAACCAAAATAATTATCCGCCCATACCCTTATTACTTTTGTACCCCTTGAAAAAATAAAATAAAAATTACCCGAGGTGCTCCCCAGTTATGATACGAACATGGTATATAAATATCCTGAGATGGCATAATGGAAGATGCTCCAGTCCTTCTCTTAGTCCTCCATGATACCATCATGATAAATAAATATAGGGAAAAGGGTTCAAAACACACTCAAACTATGGCCAAAGTTGCCATAACACACCTGAACTTTGCGGGGGGTCTATGACCCCCCGTACTTATTTTTGTGTATTTTGTACGCTTTTATATAAGTGACTGTATAAGCGACCGTATCTACTCTTCGAGCGCGTAAGATTCCATATAAAAGTGTAAATAATACATAAAAAATAAGTCCGTGGGTCATAGGACCCCCGCAAAGTTCAGTGTGTTATGGCAACTTTGGCAAAATCTCGTCGCAAATTACTCGTTCATCTTCTTCATAGAGAACCGGACCGAAATTTGATCCTAATGCACTTCAAATCTCAACCAAACATCACCAAATTTCGGATTCGAATTCGACGTTCCGGTTTTTTGATATATCACCCACTCGAAATGGAGCTCATTTGCGCAACCCGAAAATTCGAGTTCGAAGCTTCAAGCTTTGTTCATGGCGGTCATGGAGTTGTTCGGTTCTTGCTTCACGTTCCGGACGTCTTCTAAGCTCGAGTTCGGCCCTTCAAACAATCGGAACCAAGAATTTTATTCATCAAATCCGGGAATTTGAAGACCCGGATCCGAAAGCTTCAAGTCGAAACTCGACGTCCCTAATGGAGTTTTTGTTCTTGTTCTACTATCTTAATCCACTATGATTAATCATGTTTTTAATGTCGACAATGTCACAAATCCTATATAATATCGAAAAGACCGTTTGATTTGGTCGTCACAATGGAGTTTTTTTTGTTTGAAATTTTGGAAAGTGGAGAAATAAAAAAATACCCGATTGAAGAATAATTAAATCTTTTAAACTCAACACAAAGGAAAGCAAAAGGCACAAATTCTTGAACGTCACAAACTCAACACAAAAGGCACGATTATTGAAAGAAAAATTAGCTCTTAACGATTGGAAAAAAAATTTGGTCACTATAAGTGCACTTATAACGACTCTGGGATTCATCTCCACTTCGTTAAGAAGTGGTCGCTAAATATCGATTTCACCGTAAGTGGAGCGCGTGCATACACTCAAACGAGTTTGGGTGGCTTTGTCCGTTTGAAAGCGTAGATAATACACAAAAAATAAGTCCAGGGGGGTCATAGGACCCCCGCAAAGTTTAGGTGTGTTATGGCAACTTTGGCCATAGTTTAAGTTTGTTTTGAACACTTTTCCCATAAATATACTAAGATGGTATCATGGAAGATGCTTCAGTTTTTCTCTTAGTCCTCCATGATACCATCATGGTATATAAATATACCGAGACGGTATAATGAATGATCGTGTTCATTTATTAAAGAGAAATACATAAATACCCCCCTGGAGATAACACCATTTTTCAATAAGACACCTAAACTTTGCGGGGGTCCTATGACCCCCTTGAACAACTTCAGAGTAGTATATAGACCCCCTTTTTCGGTCAATCCCAGTTATAAAAAATGTGTGCAAATCACGCACCAATTATCACTTGCCACGTGTCAAATTAATTTTTAAATACTTTTTATTTCTGTTTTTTCTATTTGAATCCTTTTCTTTCTTTTTCTATTTATTTTCTCCCTTTTTTCTTCATCCCAACTGTGTAAAAGCTCCTTCGATGAAGCCACTACCATCGCCGCCACTGCAACAACCACCAATTCCACTATATCACCACCAAATAATCATCAATCATTGTTTGAAAATCAAACCCACAAAATAATCAAAATCTGAAAACTAAAATCACCACCAAACAAAAATCTAAAAATTGTCCACCCCACCTTCTCCCCTTCCCCTAACCGTGAGCTTCACTGAAACAACAATGGAGGTGTGCTTAGCTTCAGAAATGGAAACAAAAGAATCACTCCACCATTTTATGCTATTATCATTGCATTTGGTCTATCCCTCTCTTCCTGAAATTATACAAACAATTATGGCTTAATAATCAATTTGAAAAACTCTCTTCTACCTGTGGCAGAAGCCATCATGGCTGACCGGTCGCCACTGCTCTGCCATCTCTTCGCCGACGACCACTTTTTAATATTCTTCCGTCTTCCTCTTCTAATTCCCCTAAAATACAATTAAAAGCTCATTTATGCCCAGAACCATTCCATACCACCATTAAAAGAAACAAGCTAAGAGAAGAAAATCACCATCAATGGCCTGGGAAAAAATGAAGAAGATGGGTCAAATAAAAGAATAAAAAAGAAAAGGAAATGAAATTAGGAAAAAGGTAAAATAAAAAGAGAAATAAGTAGAAAAAAATATTTTTAATAGCTGTCAAAAAAATTTATCATTTTTTTAGGTCCTCACTCTCCCTAGGAGAGTGATATACACTCTCTACACTGTGTGGTCGAAAAGGATGTATTAATTCCAATTCAAAATTGTTCGGGGGGGAATTATAGAACGCCCGCAAAGTTTAGGTATCTTATTGAAAAAAGGTGTCATCTCCAGAGGGGTATTTATGCATTCTCTCTTGATTAAAAATGACACACTTTTCTCGAAAAAAACCTCTATGATACCATCGTCTTATATACATATACCGTGATGGTTTCATGAAGGACTACTTCAGTCCTTCAATGAGACACTCTTTAGGACTATGGTACCATCATGGTATAGAAATATACTGAGATGGTATCATGGAGGACTGTTTTAGTCATTCTCTTAGTCCTCCATGATACCATCGTGATATATAAATATATTGCGACGGTATCACGGAGGAAGGGGTTTGGCCGAGGGATGTGTTGGGTAAATATTTTCAGCCAGTGAGGGTAGAAGCCAAAATAGTTTGGAAAGGAGCATGGGCGGGTAAATATTTTATATTTTAGGGGCATTCATTGATGTTTCTCTAGCAGATTGATTTATTCCTTAAAGAAAAACACGCAGTCCTCTATGACACCAACCTGGTATACCATATACTGACAGGGTATTGTAGAGGAATGCAGTTCATCCTTAAGAAAACACTCAATCCTCTATGATACCAACCTGGTATATATGACATACTAACAGGGTATCATATATGGCATACTTATTTCTTAAAAAAATCAGGCATACTTATTTCTTAAAAAAATCACCCTACTCAATCCTCTATGATACTCACATGGCATATATCATATACTGACAGGGTATCATAGAGATTAATTCATCCCTTAAACACTAAATATACACTTCTCAGTCATCTATGATACCCACATGGTATATACCATATACTGCTAGGGTATCATAAAAGACTAATTCATTCTTTTAAAAAAACTCCTTAGTCTTTTCACTCTTTTATGATACCCATGTAGTATATATCATATACTGACATGCTATCATAAAGGACATGTTCATTTCTTCAAAAAGAATGATATGAAAATACAACAAATAGAATTTAAGCTTAAATTTTGATTTTTTATAACTATTTTAGCAAGTTAATTCTTGTAAAAAAAAAATTATAAAAATAAAGTCACACTTTAGGTAGAAGTTTTGTTTTCATTTGCAAAAGTGAAAAATTATAAAAGCATGTTTTTATTAATTTAGATTTTAATAAATATATTAGTTTAGTATTTTTTTTAATTATTTGTTCTTGTAGTCTAATTATTTATTTATTTATTTTATATTTTTATTAATATAAAAATAATTAATGAATATTTTTGCCTTTATATTTTATTTTATCATTCAAAATAAAATAAAAAGAAAAAGGAAAAAGACAAAATAGAAAAAAGACAAAAACCAAAATGAAATTAATAAATATATTAGTTTAGTATTTTTTTTAATTATTTGTTCTTGTAGTCTAATTATTTATTTATTTATTTTATATTTTTATTAATATAAAAATAATTAATGAATATTTTTGCCTTTATATTTTATTTTATCATTCAAAATAAAATAAAAAGAAAAAGGAAAAAGACAAAATAGAAAAAAGACAAAAACCAAAATGAAATGAATAAAACACACAACCCCACTTGCCAGCATACAAAAGCCAAAAAAAGAAGATAGAGAAACTAGTCATAAAAGGAAATGGACAAGAAAATTAATACACCAAAGGACACACCATTAAATAGCATTAATTGTTGGGTGTTTCTCATGGAAAGAGAAGCTAGGCATTTTTGGGTAAAAAGTTTCAGCCCTGGGGGCATTTGTGAAATTAACTTATAAAGGGCCATTCTTGTGTAAATAGTTTACCTATGGTGGACATTTGGTGTCGTTTTTCCTAAATTACCAATAATGGAGAAAATTTTAGTTGGATCATTGATGTAAAATTGTTGCGGCCCTTCATTTTTCACTACTGTAAATGACCATCTTGTGCCTTAAGCTGTCAAAATCATAGTCTTGTTGGATAATTGAAAATTATAGCACACCAAATTTTTAACTTATTAAAAGTAGGGAAAAGGGTCAAATATCTTAGCCTACTTTGGTTGTTTAATTTAACTTTTAACAAAGTTAAAGTAGTCAAATATACCCTCCCAAGTTGAAGTTGGTAAAATATATCCCTACCGTTAGAAAAATTTCAAAAATACCCCCTATTTCTAACATATTTCCACATAAACAAGTCTAGTCATTGGAATTGGGTGACATAAACGCCACATGGCATTTAACTTATTTTATGTGGTGCCTTCATGACAATTTTTTTAAAAACAATGTGGAAAATTGATTTGTTTAAAAACAAATACGTTAAAAATGCCTTTTATTAAAAAATCTGATTTTTTAATTAATAAATCTGGAACATGATTTTTTTTTTAAAATCAGTTTTTAAGATTTTTTAAAATTGATCCAGATTTTTTTTAAAAAGAAATAGGACAATGCTTTACAGTTTTTCAGATTTGAAAAAAAAATCATTTTCCAGATTTTTTAACTAAAATATCCAATTTTCGAGAATATATTTTAAAAAAACGGGTTTTATTAAAACAAAAAAGTTTCAGATTTTTAATAAAAGCCATTTTTTTAGATTTGTTTTAAAAAAATCAATTTTCTAGATTGTTTTAAAAAAATTTGCCACGTAGGCACCACATAGAATAAGTTTAATGCCATGTGACATTCATGTCACCCAATTCCAATGACTAGACTTGCTTATGTGGGAATATGTTAAAAATGAGGGGTATTTTTGAAATTTTGCTAACGGTAGGGGTATATTTGGCCTCAACTTGTAACGGGAGGGGCATATTTGACTATTTTGACTAACGGAGGGCAAAGTTAGCCAATAAACTAAAGTAGAAGGGTATATTTGACGCTTTTCCCTATCCTAAATAATCAGAAATTGGCTTTTCAAAGTGGACCAAGAAAACAAGAGTGATCCGATGTAACAACAAAGACATAACTTAACACCCTCAGAAATGGAAGAAAACAAAACCAAATGGGCCTTCAATCATTACCGTTTGCTCGTAGATTTTGGCTCAAAATTTTGGAATTTACAAATTATTTCACACAAGTATTTATTCCTTTATCAAATTGGCCTATTATCTCAACTTGAAATTTCAAATATAGAATTTGAAGTTTGGAAAACAAGTATTAGAGGGTTTTCAAGCTTTCGCTCACAAACTTCAATTATATTTTCATGTCCAAACACAATTTCAACTTCCAAATATCCCTTATCAACTTCAACAATACTTTTTTGAACTCATATCCAAACGCCTAAGAAACCATTTTTCTATTATTCTAAAAGACATCAAAATTGTAACACAAAAGAATCCTTGTTAAGATCTCTCTTGTCATGGTAGATCGTAACCAAACACAGAAAGCCTGTGTACTACAACTAGTAGTACTACTACTACTATTATGCCTCAATTCCATGCAAGTCGGAATCGACTATATAAATCACCACTGACCATGTTGTTCCATTTAATACAAAAAAGTAAGAGTATAAAAAAATTGACAATACAACAAAAACATTCAATATTTTCAAGAAACATGACAAGCTCATAGAACAATGAAGCCTCTTATATATTCAAGTAAAGACAGCTTTTGCCTTATGAGAAAAGAATAGAGCATTGATGGATCTAATCTATTATATCTGGAATTCATAAGTAACATGTTCATTCTAAAAATACTTGCTAAACCATATCAGGCACATGCACTGAGTCATAACTAGCACAAGTTCTATTATACAAGTAATATATCATCCTGACCCACAGAAAACCTTGGGATTTTGGTTTGAGAGATCCCTGTGGTAGAGTGTGTAACTTCCATTTCAGTTCAGAGATGATATAATTCAAGAAAAGCATCCTCCCATGAACCCGGATATCACTGCAGCAACTGCAGAATCTATAACCATCCTCGAAGCACTAGAAGAAAAAGCAAAGAAGCTATTCTTCGGTCCAAAATTTGACAAAGGCCGTGACACATGCCTTCAATAATGCCAGGAGTGGATTTGTTTCACGTTCCCTGGATTTTGCTGAAGCACCTTTCCATGTTTCACTGGAGAAATTAGCCAGCAAAAGTAAATTAGCAGGAATTGTGTCGCACGAACGATGAACTTGTTGACACTCATAGCAAGCATGTTTGGCCAAGCTTCCAAAATCTGTTTATTTTGAAAATTGTTTTTTTTTTTTTTTTTTTTTTTTGTAAGAAGTACTTTTGGAAAGTAGCAGTTTGTGTTTGGCTAATCAATTTGAAAAGAATTTTTGCCAATATTAGAACTACTTTGTGTTTGGCCAATGTTCCAAATGTGCTTTCGGGGAAAAAGAACTTTATTAACTTCTGAAAAACATCTTCTACTACTGCTCAAAAACACTTATTTTTTCTCTAAAAGCTTGGCCAAATACCTCAACTTTCCAAAATAAACACTTATGAAAAAAATAAGCAAAATAAGCACTTCTGGCTTCCTTAAAGCTTGGTCAAACAGGGACTAGGAAAGAAATAGATGGGAACAGCATTTAGCCCATCCAAAAGAAGTTACTATGAGTTACTCACAGATGAATTCTGTCTAGTGGAGGATTGCCTCCTTTCTGTTGGATGCTTCCATGTTGAACGCTGGTTTTGCCTTTACCTTCAATCGACTCGTCAACAGCTTGTTTCTTAGAAGTACCATTAATACTACTGCTGTCACCAGTTTCATTAAGCATAGGGCTAGAAACATTAACAGTCTGAAAAAGTTTGAAAAAATTGAATATAGCATGTTAACATCTAAATGGAGAGAAATTGAACATTTACACTAAATAGTCAAAAAGGCAAGCAGGGTCCAGGTGTAGATGAGAGTAACAAGTAAGAACTATTTTGTGTTTATCATTAATTGGACTTTTTTTAGTTACAGCTAAAGATAACTGCAGATTACAAAATATGACAACCTTAATTCCTGAACTTTTATCATTGCAATCATGGCAGAAAAGTAAAAGTCTAATGCTATCTAGGAGGTTAAGCAAAGCTGTAAATTCCATACAAATATCGAATAAGACAGACATTCATTTGATCATGAAAGTAAGCTGAACTAGCTTGCTTCTAGAAACTTTGTTCCATAACTAAAGGGAATTTCTTTATCAAAGTCAAAAAAATGCATAAAAGTTGGAGCGTCTCAACCTTCTAAACATTCTTAAAACCATAAAAGTCAAGGCTGTGATAGCATGAAATATACAGAAAGGAAACCACATCACTTGCCTCAGTCAAAATGCCTAATAAGATATGTCTTCGACAGATTGATCGAAGTGAACTTTGGGAAAAGGTAAAGCTACCCAAACCAACATATACTTGCAAGTTCTCCATCCTACTCACTACCAAGAGAGAACGTAAAGCCAGGAACTCAAACCAACCCCCAGCCGCACCCAAAAGAGCAAAACACAACACTACATGGAAAGCAATAGTTAACCTACCTGAGCACTAAGGAGTTAAATACACTCAACTTTGTCTGAATGGCCCTAACGAAGAACCTCTTCTACACTACATCTCCAAAATCATGCCCTCTCCTTATTTCTTCCATAAGCACTTTAAATTTCCTTTTTTGTATTTAACTTTAATACTAAGCGCTAGATGCCTAAGAAATGTTCACATGGGATAAATTCAAAAACTCTAGATTGTGATTGAAGTAGTTGACTCTATGGGTGTGTTTGGTATGAAGGAAAATGTTTTCCCAGAAAATGCTTTTCCGGAAAACAAGTGGGGTTCTTACTTATTTTCTAGCGTTTGGTAAATAGGCAAAAAAATATAATCTCGAAAGCATTTGTATGTAATCTAGCAAAACACTATGGGGATGGGAGACGCGGGGGGGGGGGGGGGGGGGGACCACTTATGGAAGGTGTTTTCCGTACTTCCATTACTCATTTTCCTCATACAGAACATGTTTTCCAAAGCATTTTGACCAACCAAACATGTGAAAATTGAAAAACATTTTCTGTAAAAAGTTTTCCTCTATACCAAACACACCCTACTTCCCATACATTCGGCATAAAAAGGTTTATTTCCTCTACTATTTCCTGACCCCAGCAAAATAATAGGTACATTAAGAGTTTAAGACAAGCACCAGAGGAAATAAACCTTCAAATTAAAGGACTAATTTTGATAAATAAGAAAGAAAAAGCAGGAACTTGAGACTTGACCTACATGAAAACATTGCTAAAGGTTACTGCTCAAAAAGCTTACCCTATCTAAAGTTGATGAGGCATTAACTGCTATATCAGCAGTAATGGCTTCTCTTTCTTCTGAGGAACTTGAAATTTCCAATGATGCCTCCCCAGCTTTCGCCTCTGCTTTCTCGTTCAACAGTTTACTCGACTTTTCTGTTGTTGGATCAGCTATCATCACATCAACTGGCTCATTTACAAGTTGGGCAGTTTTCTCCGAAGAGGTTATTCTGTCATGTTCATGTTCTGTTTCTTTCGATGTTTTTGCTACACTAGTTGTTTCATTTAATCCTGAATCCATGTCATCTATTTTCTTAGAAATGGGTCGCGGGGGGAAGTCCTCCACCAGTAATTCTGTTGCTTTTGATGCTTCTAGTTCATTCAATCCACCTTCAACATTTAGATTCTCTCCTACCACCGACTCTGTAGAAATTGGTTCTCCATCTGTTTCATCTTTTTTAACTTTAGGACGACTACCATCAACCCCACCGAGAAGACTAGCATTCACACTTTCCGAGATGATCTCAGTAGAATCTACTTGTGCACTGGTATTTTGATGATTGTGAGAGAGCGAGATTTCATTTTCTTTGGTTGTCTCATAATCATCAACCATTTCTTCATCGAGCACCTCATGGTCAACCCCGTTAATCCCAACAGAGTACACAACCTCATCCTCCTTTTTTCGTTCATCAGATTCAGAATCAGTTAAGTATGATTCATCAGATTTTTCAATTCTCTCGGAAACGTCATTTGTGCTAGTCTGTAGTACATTATCTACAGCCTTCACTTCAGCTATATCAAGTTGTCTGTTCACACCAAAATCATCTTCTTCACTTTTATCTATGTAATGGTTGGGTGTAAAAGTTGACATAACATGGGTTTCACCAGATAAAGATGAACTTTGTGGTTCAGTTGATATGGATCCTAGTGGATATTGTTCTGCAAACATGACATTGTTCTGCTCTTCAGGAGATAACTTAGCTGGGCCTAGAACTTTATTTTCCTGAATTACCTCACGAACTATCTCTCGTACTGTGTAGAAAGAGCCACCAACTTCCTTGTGCGTCAGATTAAGTGACGGGAAATTCCCATCGTTTGAATTCTGATATCTGCAACCATTAAAAAGCCAAATGCACATAAGATTTCATTCCGTTGATTTAATGCTGGAAAGTAAAGATTTAGTGGTCCAAAGAAGATTGAAGGGAGCTTAGGATTATGGAAAGGATAATGATTCCCTCTTTGTCGGATATTTTTATCTCATTAGTCACGGGAGACAAGAGTTAAAGGGAGATTTTACTGGGCAGTTTTCTACTTCCCAATCCACCCCCTTGATGTTCTCATCCCTCTTTAATGGAAATAGGTTTAAGAGGTTATTTTACTCTTTATGCCCATTTTTCCTCTCCAGCTCTCTCATTGACCCTGTCATGCAACGTCCTTGGTCCCCCCCCCCCCCCCCCAATTGTTAACATGATTTGAATTGGAGGTTAAACTACATCATTTATTCGCGAGATCTTTAAAACGCTAATTAAATATTTTAAGAAACGAGCACTTATAATAGATAGAGTTAAGTATACTCTCGACTATTCAAGTTTTACTTTCAAAATATGAGCTAAGCTATGCTACCATTGTCAAAAAAAAAAAAAAAAAAAAAGAGCTAAGCTAATACCCATTATTTGATAGTTTCAAAATCTAATCATTTTCACCTTAAAGAACAAAGGACCACATAAAATGAGAGAGTATTGCATTGCAACACTGCTGCAGAACTTTTTAAGTTTGATCCCTTATGCAAGAGAAATGAGTTGATGATGCCAAGTGATATTTTAGACCTATTGTGGAGCTGCATAGTAACTAGAACTGTGAGAGGAAGAAAATGATTCTAAAAGCTGCTACCGAAAAGGATTTTTTTACATGCTAAGATGTGGACAAGTTGTAAGGTTAGAAATAAAAGAGCTTTGATGAAAAGAGGTAATTATTTTTTTGATAAGTGAAAATGGTCATTATTCTTCCAAATGACTAGTATCTTGCTGTCTTCCTATAAATTTTAGGCACATTTAGGATTTATACATCTATAGAAGAATGGATTTCATTGTAGAAAGCAACATATTTTTGCAGCTTAATTTTCAGCTTGTTATACATCTTGTAAACCAGGGAATTCCCTTATTGTCCAATGAAACCTCTTTTACTTGCAAAAAAAACAGAATGACAGAACACATGCTGCATTTTAACTTAGAGGCCTGCTTACTTTCTCATCCACATGTACCTAACATTGCAATACTTAAATCATTATGTGAAATCAGCATGCGAAGACCAGATTGCTTAACCAGGTAATTGAGTAATGTTCAACATTCACCTTTGCTTCCAAAAGTTTAATCATCTCTATGAGACATCATATGAAGAGAACATTAACATATAGCAGCAACCTTAATTCACAAATCAAATATTTATATAATACCCTTAAGAAATATCATTTCAAGAACCTCTCTTACAATTTAGCAAAATTCACACACAGATATAGGTGATTTGTTAGCTAGAGTGAAGCGTCTAAAGAATTTAAACGAAGAATAGGTTCACTACTACTAGAACTGATGATATATAGCAACCCAAGTGATGTTCTAAACCCTAAACAGATCAGTCCAACTCAACCAGGCTTGAGAGAAATCATCAGAATAGCTTAGTTTAAAGAAGAAATGAAAAAGTCACTTACTTTTTTATAAAAGTTTCAACCATAGTCTTCCTCTCCTCTTTCGAACGCCTAATTCTAGTCTTCCGGCCACTAGAGTCATTGTAAGTAGCAAGGGCAAATGTTTGCCCGACCCAACCACCCTTAATTGTGTGCATTTTTTTAACTTTCAGCTACTCATGTAAAGCTGAAATATTGAACAACAGAAAAATGTTTAGCTTCAACATCAAATAATGAAATTCCAAAGCTGAACTATCAAACGAAAGAAATGGAAAGAAACGAAGAAAAATCGACTCCACCATATTACATACAGACACTATATACATGAATTTTCTCATTTGTCTAGATGTACACCTGTCGAACGAGTTGATAGGGGTATGGTTATTCTTCAACATCAAGTGGTAATGAAAAAAAAAAAAAAAAAAAAAAAACACTTTCAATCCTAGGTGAATTAACAAATGAGGAGCAATATATTCCACCACAATGCAACATAAATAACTATATTACAGGAAATTTTCATTAGCGTTGATGCAATCCGAACGGGTTGCCAAGGGTATGGTTACTTTCTTGCAGATCCTTCAAAAATATACTTTAAAAAAAAAAAAAGTTGCTAAATTTTGGAAAAATGCATACTTGAATCTATGTAACATAGCATAGAGATAGTCGAAACCTAAAAAACCTTGAGAAAAATTAGTTAGCGCCAAATATATATATAAAGGACAAAAAAAATCAAAACTTTTGTTCCATCTGTAAATCCAGGTGTTTCCCTTCATTTCCAACAATAGATAATTACAAGAATAGTGCCAATGGAAACACCCAAAGTCAATAATTCTTTCATTAAAGTGAGAAAAAAAAAACTACCAAGATTATCATAAATCATTAAGATGCTAAAACCCCACCAAGAAATCTTTCTATTTTTTCCTACTCCTTTGTCTTTTTAGCTCTAACACTCAGTAAACTAAACAAAATGAGCAAAAACCAAGAAAGACTAAAACCCCATTTCCACATTCAGATTTTCCAAAATTGCATAAAGCTATAAAAAAATAAAAAAAATAAAAACAATAGCTAAGCAAAATTAAGTTGTATCAGCCCCAAAGAAAAAAAAAAGTGGAGATAAATTATTGTAGAATAAACTATACCTGGGTTTAATTTCCAGGAAGAAGTGAAGTGAAATGAGGTAGTGGGAGAGAAACAAGAGTGACAAAACCCTACACTGTGAGTGAGGAGTGAGAGACTGCTCTGAGTTTTTCATTTTTTCTATTGGTCCAGACAGACACAGGGCGGGCTCGTTATTATTATTTTATTTGAATTTTTTTATTGAGCTTTTGAAACATGAGGGTGAAAAAATTTACTATTACTAAACAAAAGCCACGAGTCAATTGATTTTGCATCTATTAAAATTTTAATTTTAGTTTTATGTTTTCTATAAAATTATATTTATACATGAGAGATATAAAAATACTAACACATGTAATCTTTGCAACGTTATTTTTTCATTTAAATTGTAAAAGCCTATGTTCATCTATTTTAGTGTGTGTTATGTTCGTGAAATGATCATAGAAAGCTTATGTTGAATGGGAACTTTTATATGATCATAGAAAGTTTATATCCAGAAAAAAGAAGAAGCTCTCATTATAACGTGGGTCCTCGTAATACTCTTTGGTAGTTCACAATTAAATGTTGACAAGTGTACCGGAGAACAACCTATGCTTTCAAGTAATTTGATAACTTGGAATTACAAAGAATTAGCCAGCTCTCTTGCCACAAAAGATTGTTGCTATATTTTTGTTGTCTTATTGTAGGTATGCTAGTCGTGACACTTGGTTATAAAAACAAAAGATTTTTATCCAATCATAACGTAAAACAATTTACACTGTCCCAAGATACATTCAACTCCTTTGTAAGTTGCAAAGTATAGGGTATATACTTGCAATTCCCACTAGTGAACAACCCAAGTATTGAATAACTCAATTGGGATTGGAACCCAGTGTCATATGGTTCAAGATAGTTTCATTGATCGTTTGGTCACATCATCATGTGTATATTTTTTCTGAAATTATATATCACAAGGTTTTGAACTTTAAGGTAAATTACGCTCATCGTTCTCTTTGAAAAAAATGAAAACTTTTATATATATATATATATACAAGAAAAATCTGTGATACTATTAGAAGTCATGTTTATATAAATACAAGCTACCCCTAATATCCAGGAACCTGTATCCCAACTCATTGAGGCTGAGTCTTGAGGCTTCTACCCTTCCATTTTGCGCAAAAAGAATGAGAGAAATGCCAGTCCTTTTAAGAAATTGTGAAAAGCGAAATTCTTCCCGAGCACAGTAAAACGAATTTGCATTTGCTTTATCGTATCAAAATGTATATACATTGTCGAAAGAATACAATTTCAGCAGAGGCTCTGCTCATTTCAAATATTGCAGTAATGGAGTCTCCACTAGAGATTGTGCCTCTTAGAATCAGAGAATAGTAACGAGCCGCATATGATGTCCATTATAAAAGCTTTCAAAAATGCTCGCTCTTGCCAAGCCTAATTCACTCTCCCTCCATATGAATATATGTAGTTAGGTCAGTCTGGTATGTCAGTTTCCGTGTGTTGATGCAGTTAGAAAGAATTAAACCACTCCTTTGTTTGGCATCGTTCTCTTTCATCCACAAGCCCAGAGCAAAAATGAGCTTGGTTGTCGTGTTGGAAGCCAAGTGGTTCACAAATGGTGTCAAAAAACTCTTCTAGCCAAGACGTGTTATCCTCCAAGTGTCTTTTGTTTATATCCATGTTTCATTCTATCGAGTAGTTTCTCTCTTGTCTTTCTCTTCTTGTCCATTTTTTGCCTGTATCTCTCTTCTCTCTCCCTTTCATATATCCCCTGCCAATATACCTCTCCCGTTAATGGCCACAACCACGTTTCATATGGAAGGTAATTGTCATCAGCAGCTTCTGCCAAGTCTTCATCCATACTCTTCAATAATGTCATGTTGAAGTACTTTGCCCACATATATCCTTTTCGCTGCTCAATTGAGTGCTGCTCTTCCAGTACACCTGAGTGAGGATTAATATAAACCATCTGCCGTGCAGTGTGATAGGCCCAGACATTTACCAACAGTTCCAATACCCGACAGTAACAATGCTGCTTCTGGTGGTCGGAAACAATCAAACATAAGAACTTCTCCTTCTAGCCTGCTTTACTTTATACCAAATGGAAACTAGTACTAATGCAATTTATATCTACAGGCTTACCTCCAATGTTGATATTGCTAGTATACAACGTGTCCTATTGCTTGAATTCACGTGCAAACCATCCAGAGCATCGACAAACATCCTGTAATTCAAACCATTTTAGTTCAAATAAACAATTCATATTTCGAACTTGAATATCCAAATTTATGCAAGTAATACGACGTCACAAGATAAGTATGTTTGTGCCTAGATTACCTGGAAAACATAACAAACTCCAGAAAAGAAGAGGTTGGCATAACCCAGCTATGTAGTGCTGACCATCTCCCACCATCTTCAGGCATGGGTGGGAGAGCTTCTATATGTGACGGTAAGCCATACATTCTACGAAATGTGTCTTGGAAAGCATTTCTGAAAGAATGAGAGTTAGCTGAGACAATTATGAAAGGACAATCTCCATTAAAAGCAAAAATACACCCGCCCTCTGCACATAAGGTGAAGGTATTTATTAAGTGGAGTAGGGTGTAAAATTTCCAGTTTCCTGTTTAACTCTCTTCTTTTAACATTGTACATTATAGGACATGAATTTCTGAAATCTCCATTTCCAGCTTCTTGGACTTCAGAACATGAAATAGTCGAAATAGAATCAACTTGAATTTGGGATTTATTATTGTATTCTATACTAGATAAACCTAAACAAATGGATAATTCATCCAAATTTCTGTAACAGAGATCTAAACTGTTGAAATACAAGAAACCTATCCACCAAGATGGAAAGGAAAAAATGCTGGCAGGAATGAATAATGTTGAAATAAATCGGTCTGTCCAATTCCCACTGTACACGATTTAATATTTACCTGCAGTTGCCTCCATTCAATATATCGCACATTGACCAGAAGGTAAGGGCATCATTGCTTCCTGTAAACCCACCATCCACATCCAAATGTGCCCAATAGTATATCACATCACCTTTATCCTTTGCCTGTATTGTTTCTTCTAGGGCCAGCTCGGCTTTTTTAGATAAGGAAACCTGATACATTAGTACAGAATCCTATATGAAACTTGTTAACAAGAAAAGAGTACATAGAGATTATATGTGAATATGACAATGTCAAGCTTAACAATTACAAGAAGAACAATTACACACGTCAAGATTCATCAAGAATTAGTAACATACTTTTCTCCCAGTAGATCGCCATGACTGGAACCCAATCCAGGGTCGCTTATGAATATTATCTAAATGGTATGCAATTGAAAACATGCCACCCATCTCACAGAGGATATTCCGGTAGTAGGTCTCATTCAAGAGGGTAAGCCGGCCAACTGCATCAACGTCATCTGACCTCAATCTCCGTGCTTTAGTTGACTATAAGGGAACATTCCATAGTTAGAACCAAAGAAACGAGAGATGTAACATAATGAAGAAATTTAAAATGTAAGGGAATGCACTAATCTGTATTAGCAAATCTGTCTAACATATAGCATCGTATTCTTTAAAAACTCCATTTCTGTACCAAGATATACCAAAAAACGAGAGGAAACCATATGAAACTGGAACACATAGAATAGGCCACAGGAACTCACAAGGCTCAACCCACGGTACAAAGAACCATGATGCAGAAATGGCCAAGCTCCAGTTCCATCATAAACCTCATAAATGCATACTGGTTGCCCAGTTCTTTCCAGCTCTCCTTCATCCCTCTCATTAGTTTCAAACCGAAGCTTTTCAGCTTTTCGAGCATTACGATATATTTCATCCCACCCACCAATGTCTTTTTCCATTCTTTCATCAATCTACATATAGAAAAAATGTGCTCAACAGATCTTGCATCAAAGGCAAATCAAGAAAAATAGAAACATGGACAAGTAAAGATCTATTTTTTTTTTCCTTTTTCCTTCTTGTTCTTTTTTTCTTTTGGTTATAGGACTGTGGATGGACAGGAAAAAAGACTGCTAGTCAGTAAAAATTATTCACATACCTCCTCCATCTCCAGTCTATTTACTTCCTCAGATCGCTCCATTTCATTCAAGATGTCCCAATCCCACTCGCTTGGAAAGTCTTCCTTTAAAGCCTCCGGATCATCTCTTGATACATTCATCAAAGGAGCAAAATCTGTCATGTCTACTTCAAGGTCATAAACAACACTGGAATTTATTGGATCCACATCCTTCATTTGAGGATCTTCTATGTCATTACTATTCTCTACATCCTTTTGGAAATAACCCCACTCCCACGAGCCCTGCTTAAGCTGAGAGGTGTCTCCTGGAAGTATGACATCAGATGGGAAAGCTATGACATTCTCCAGCAGCTTTGCATACCCTGTAATGCATTCCACTGCAAGCATGTTCCTGGAGAGCAGCCTCCCAGAAGATGCAATAGTGTGAGCAAATCTAGTGAGTTTTCCATTAGATATAAGTTGTGAGAAATCTTGCACCAGTTCATCTGAATTGTGTTGAGAGAAGATGATTCCATGTACTTTATCAACAACCTGGATACAGAAAGTTCTTCAGGGAAAGACAAAATAAGAAGCAAAGTATTCTACTATTCAGCTTTAAAAAGTTGCCAACAACACTTAATCGACTTACATATTTCTTAATGACAGGGTAGTCTGGTGCAACAATTGGTATTCCAAATGACATAGCTCGTATCAGAATAGGAGGAAATTCTTGCTCATGTTGCGGGGAAGAGTAGAGGACAATGTCAGCAATCAGTGTAATACCGTTAACATCACCCTTCATATCATGGTGTGAAAGAGATCCCTCACGAAGTTCTAGACGAGTAGCAATATCCTACAAATTTTGAAACAGTATAATTTCTTTATTGCATATATAATAGTAAGTAAAGTGCACATTACTGCTACTGCAAAAATGTTGAGACGCATTATTCAATATCACCTGAACTTTCATCTCAACCTAACAAATAACACGGTAAAGCACTAGCAAGGAATGAAGACAACAAAAAATGGAAAATACATATTGGATGACAAAAGAGTGAAAAGTTTCACGGAGGCAACTAAAATAGCAAAGCCCTTTAAAGTGTAAATCAAGAGAAAAAGATTTAGAACTTCCTCGGCTAAATGAGTTTCAGTTGTTATGCATAAATATACCTAAGAAGATTTATCCATTTTACAGTTCAAACAGCAAAAAACTTCTTTTAAGATTGAGATGTAACACTATTGAAGCAGAGGAAGGTGATGGTAAGCCATCAATTACAAGGACATAATAAGGAGTGAAACAGGATGCAGAAATTAAGAATTATCTTAATTACTAAAACAGCATTTAGGAGTCCTACCTGCAACGCCTCATTATACCCATCACTGGAATTTCCTGACATGAAAACGAACTTCAGTCTCTCTTCAACATCGCTCCTTCCAGCAAATTTGAGTAGCAAAGGTTCTATATCATGAGTGGACAAAGCATAATCCCAAGACAGCTCATTGTACAGAACGGAACTTCCAAAAACCAAAACCAAGAGATCATTTTTCTCAAAACCATATTTCTCCCTTAACTGAGATTTTGAATGTCTCCTACTATAACTGTCAGCAGCCCAATTGTCTTTTGGTGATCCGGGGATCACAAAGAAGTTTCCAGTGTCCAGCCCACTATATAACATCTATAACAGGAGAAATGCAAGGGTTGAGTATATGAAAAGCTTGATGAGCACTTTGAATAAATGCTAAGAATTCTGGGGAAAAAAAGGAATTCAGAACGAAAAACAGAGAAGAATATTGTTATATACCGGCAAAGAGTAATCCGGAAATACAATAACATCAGCCCTATGGAAAGCATCTCTCCAATGAGAAATAAGATGTTCCCATCCCGTGTTTTCATAAAGATGAAGGCGACTTGCTAGAGTATCTTGTTGGATTATCCATATTAGGGGGACAGAGCAAAAAGGCTCCTGCATAAGGCTGCATAAATATAGAACTCACAAACCATAATATCTCAAATAAAATATAGAGAATGCATAAGTTCAAGATCTAGATTCATCTTTGTCACATGGTCTCCCTGTATTGCCTAGACATACCCATGTTGAGAAGGACTGACATTGATATGGAACTTTGTATGCATCATTTAGACTATATCAAGAATGTAGCAAGAAAAACAGAAAATACTAGTGTTGACATCACCTGATAATAATATAAAGCCCATTTGACATTAGGATTGATTTATTATAACATCTTACAGAAGTGCTTTTCATTCAAATGTTTTTGTGACAATAGGTTTAAGCATCTTCATATGTTGTACAAGTCAACATATGCACTATAATGCTTAAAACTCTCGCAAGAGAAATTCAGAATATAGGACAAGGATGCTTTAAAGAACAACTCATTGCCCGTACATTTCGCATTAAAATAGCTTATATTTTCATAACAGAAGACCAAACACACGTTTTAGTTTGTTATAGGTAGATAATGCTCACATGATATTCATTCTGAATCTTTTAGAATAATGAAAAGTAAGCTTCATCTAACAGGCTAGCCATACCTTGATATAGCATTTTTAACTTCAAGTGAATCAGCAATAACACCGTCAAAGCTGCATGAATGAAAAAGTAGAAACTAATATATACCAAGCTAATTGAGAGTAGCGATAGCAAAGTTACAGAAATGAACTGTCATGAGGATACAAGATGGCAGAGCATGCTTACATTGACCAATCAATGAGATCATATCTTTCAGCAGTTAAAATTGATACTTGCCCTCCTATTTCTTCCCATATAGATCTTGCATTGCCATCCTCCACAGCATATATCTGCAAAGAATAGCTTTAGGTAGGATAAAAGGTTGCACATACCCATTATATACCGCTATCAAACAAGGTACAGTTCTTCTGTCACAACTTAGACATGGTACCATATTTCGCACTCATCATAGTCTAGTCCCGAGTTTTCAGATAGAGAACCAATGACTTATAGAAAAATTAAAATGTCCATAATCAGATGTGTGATGCAATTATCATTTAGAGGATATGGATGGGAAAAAAGAAAAGGAATCATGACAAATAAGAATAATCATGAACTTAAATAAGAAACTACAGAGCAAACAGGAAGAAGTTCTTCCTTTAAACATGTCAAATAGAACCATCAACTTTTGGGCCATCTTTGACACCCCTAGTTCTTCCGAAGAACATATGACATTATGGTTCGGTTTAAAACCTAATTCCACAATCTGCCAGATCAGTCCCCTCCCAGCATCAAGAGAAGAACCCGCTTCTGTTTCCCAGAATCTAAAGTGTATTAATCTCAATGGGCTATGGTGACCCAGCTCTCAACACCAATTACCTCTTTACAACCGAATTTCACTCAATCTCAAATAAACAGTTTGTCAGAGAAGAATCACAAATAGAAATTTCAGGCAAAAATAATCTCTACAGCCGAAATACCATCTTTATAGCAGAAATACCATCTGAAATTTAGAATAGTTGCTGAACAGATGCTTAAAGTTTTATGTCTTAGACAGTACATACATAGGATACAGCAATCAGATTTTATAGCTTGAAGTTTCCAAAAATTACCTTAATCATATAGCCTAGTCCCCGTAAGTTCTTCACCACAGTAGACAGCATCAATGACAGTGGGTCCTTCCTCATGTTTCCTAAGACCTTACACAGTCAAATTGAAGCACAGTTAAATTCGTGAAAGCTAAAGAGACCAACGCAACGTGCACTTTGATATAAAAAGCGATAGGGAAGATATAATATATTATGAAGACAACGAAATTACAAATGGTGACTTGACACTCGAAACCAGTCTTTTCTTTATGCATTTTAAAATTAGAAACCGGAATAATCCATGTAAAATAAAATCACTAACATCTGCTAAGACTGAATAACCGCAGAAACCAGGTAAAGATCACAGGTCATGAATAATGAAAAAAAGGGGATTATATATTCTTAAACATGTCAAATATGTTTTGCTCATATTTTATTTTCACTCATTCAGCAAATAAAATGTTACGGCATATCCTCCAAATTCAAACAAACACTAAATTATAGTTTCAGGCTTGTAAATAGTATTATCCTGCCACTATCACAATTCATATGATGATATGAAATTCTTAAGTTTGAATCAGCTGTCATCATCTCCCGAGCTCTAAAGCTCTAGTATAAACTGCACTTACATGCATCTAGATCTTAAAGGTTCAACCCAAAGAAAAGAGAAAAGAATCGACAAGTGATGCTAGTTGGCAACTAAATCATTGAGTTGATGTGCATGACACCTCTTTTGTTTGGTTTCCATCCATTACATTTTTGCGGCTGGAGGTTACAAGTCAGAGGAAGAACGCCAAATGCATTTTTGTAAGTGAAACATGAATGTTTTACCAAAATAAGCATTTGGCATTCACATGCATGAAACAAACTGATCTGTAAAATATATTAATAATTGAAAGTTTAACCCAGATGATCCAATTGCTCTCATATCGACGTGAAAAAACATATCTACAAAATATCAGGTTGATATAAATCTGTTCAAGGTCCATCATCCAGTTACTCTCTTTTGGAAATACAATCAGCAGCGGAAATTCTTTCTGAGTAATAAAAATGTTGCATCAACGAACAGAACTCGTATCCTAACCAACCATTGAACATGATCATGTAAGTATCAACTTCTGCATTGTCTTCCTAAATAGTAACTTAGAATTTCACCAAAAACTTGCTCTCTCATTAATTTGAACTTGTTTTCTTCCACATGTTTATGGCTATTGTTATAACAGCTTCCTAAGTTCTTCTATTGCGATTGTATATTACTATAATAACCTCACATTTTCAATTCGCATACTTAAAAATGAACACAGGCATATAGAGTTATTCTATGGCAATTTATATTACTAACAATCTCACATTTGCAATTCACATACCTAAACAGGAACAAAGGCATATAAAGTTCTTCCATGGCGATTTATATTACTAATAATCATACATTTGCAATTCGCATACTTAAACAGGAACACAGGAACACAGGCATATAGAGTTCTTCTATGGCGATTGTATATTACTAATAACCTCACATTATACTTAAACATGAACGGAGGTATATACAGTTCATACATTTGCGATTCGAATACTTAAACATGAACACAGCTATATATATTCTCACATTTGCAATTCGAATACTTAAACATGAACAGAGCTATATAGAGTTATCATATTTGCAATTCGAATACTTAAACATAAACAAAGGTATATAGAGCTCTCACATTTGCAATTCGAATACTTAAACATGCACACAAGTATATAGAGCTCTCACATTTTGCAATTCGAATACTTAAACATGAAGAGATGTATATAGAGTTATCACATTAGCAATTCAAATACTTAAACATGAACACAGGTATATAGAGTTATCACATTTGTGATTCGAATACTGAAACATGAACACAGGTAATATAGAGTTCTCACATTTGCAATTCGAATACTGAAACATGAACACAGGTACATAGAGTTCTCACATTTGCAAATCGCATACTTAAACATGAACACAGGTATATAGAGTTCTTATTAACTCAATCAATAAACTGAATATTCTATTAAATCAACTTTTTAGACTTCTCCTACAACTAAACAACTAATTATTCTAGAAAACTGTAGCAGTAACAGATGAAACATCAAACACTTGTATGGCGATTGTATTACTAATAAGCTCACATTTGCAATTTGCTTACTTAAACATGAACAAATGCATATAGAATTCTTAACAAGTGCAATTCGAGGAGGCCGAACACCAATTCTAGGCTAAAGGTATTAGACTCTTAAACTAATAAGAAATTGAATGTTCTACTAAATCAACTACTATTAAACTTCTCCTACAACTAAACAACTAATTATTCTAGAAAACTGTAGCAGTAACAAATGCAACACCCAACACTTCTCTGGCGGTTGTATATTACTAATAATCTCACATTTTGCTATTCGAATACATAAAAAATGAGCAAATGCATATAGAGTTCTTCTATGGTGATCAAATATTACTAATAATCTCACATTTGCAATACGCATACTTAAAACATGAACACAGGTATATATAGTTCTTATTACTAATAATAATATCAAATTTGCAATTCGAATACTTAAACAAGAACAAATGCATATAGAATTCTTACTATCGCGATTCGAGGAGGACGAACGCCAATTCTAGGCTGATTTCTAAGCAAGTCTAAACCATTACCAAGCTGAAACCTCTTAGGTATCACAAACTCTAACGAACTACCTAACTTCAAATCATCTCTAACTGACCACTTCGAACGTGCTCTTTCATCGCCTTGTCTAAACACAGACATTATTGAACTCTGTAACACCATTGACGCTAACGCAAACACGAATATAACCAGAAATATACACAAATATAAACACGATCTCCGTTGTAAACACAAGAAATTCAGTTTCCTTTTGTTTTTATGATGAGATCGCGCCGCCGCCGAATTAGCCGCCGCCGCCGCCGCCGGCGGAGCTTTCCAGTGGCGATCCGGCGAGGATGACGTCAGCGCCGGCGAAGGTGTCGGTTGTTGTTTATTTGAATTGCGTTTGAAACGGAAACGGTCACGGATCGAATGGAATCCAACATTGTTAATGGAATTATTGTCATTTTGTTTATCGTTGTTTTCGTCACCGGAATTACTGGCTGAGCTACGGCCCATTGTCATTGGTTTCTAATAGGCGAAATTTGTGGTTTTGGCATTGAAATGGGGTGTGTAGTGTGTGATTTGAATCGCAAGTGTGAAATGTGTCTGTTAGCTTCTTTCTTCACTCGTTTTTCTGATGAGTCTGACTGTTGATTGTTCAGTATTGAAACTACTTTTGGTCCTTTCAGTTAGTTGTAGATTCTAATTTTAGTCTTCGTAAAATTCGAATATGCATAATGAGCTCTTCATTAGTTTAAATGTGGCACTTTTGATCTTTTTGCAGTTTTGCTTATGATTATATACAAATTTTCATAATTATTAACCGTTTCACCATTTGATTATTCATGTGTTATGCTATATTTTCCTATTACTTCGTATTTGAAGGTGATATGCTTCTAAAAATACAAGGCTTAATACATGGACAACTCCTAAAATCTGTCAATAAATTTCATTTAAACCTTGTGGAACTATTCTTTAACTTTACTTTAATTGAAGACTAATACATGATAAAGTGTTCCTATTAAGCACTTCGATTCAAATTTTGATATTTTTTTTTTGTCTGTTTTGTCACGTGTCTATTACGTAGATAAGTTAATCTCTTAAGATATGTTATTCCCTTTAGTTATACGAATTATTCTCAATCAGCCATAAAAACTCGAGCATGTTTTGATTATGGATGATGTGTATAACTAAAGAAGATGATATATTTTAAGTGGTTAACTTACCATAAAATTTATTCCAAAATTTGAACAAAAAGTACTAATAGAACACTTTATTATGTGTTCATGTGCTCAATGATTAAAACAGCGTAGTTAAAGTGTCTAAATGAAATTTCTTCAAGTTTGAAGGCCTTATATAAGTATAACATATTTCTACATAAACAAATCAAAAATATATATTGTATATTGAAGGCTAAATGTGCTTAATCCTCTATTTAAAAGGCCAAATCTAAATTTTTCAATAATATAGAGGCTAAAATTGCAATTATTCCTTTATTCTTTTATTTATTTTTCTGATTTTCTTCTTTTGTTTAGTTTCGTGATTGAATAAACGACGTGATGCCATGATCTGTGGGCTCTACGCGCTTAGCCGGCGGGAGATTATGGGGAGAATTATTAGATGGAGAAAGTAAGAGTTGTAAAATTACTGTTTAGGGAATGAACTTAGTAAATGGGGAACCAGAGACTAAAGATGTTTAAATTAAAATTGAATAATAACACTTTTGCTTATTCAATTAATGGTAAATTGGAGAGGGAAAAAACGTGTAAAAAGAAACAAAATTATTAGTAAATTGTGATATTTGATTAAGCATATTTAGCCTGAAATTAATTGAAATGTGAAAGTATGTTATATTTGGATTATTTTTAGAATTATATGACCATCAAATATGGAGTAGAAATAGAAGCTTAATATAACACACTGGTAATTAGTAATGAAACGGTTAATAATAATGATAAATTTATTAATATTCACAAGCAAATGGATCAAAAGTGCGCATTTCAATTGATGGAAGTTAATGTGCTTAGCCAGATATCACAAGAGCTAAAAATTATAATTTATCAATAGCCAAGGGACAATAAATATTACTAACCCAATTTGAATCTATAAAAAGGTACTAATGATAGGATTTAGATGCATATGATTACCAATCTCATTACTCCATTAATTGCATTATGTAGCGCTATATTATTATTTGAAAAGTAAAAAAAAAAAAAAAAGGTTACTTCAACCATCTTTTATGTAGTTTATTATATATATGTAAATCTGACATAATTTGTGAAATCTATACATGTTATTCAAAATAAAAATTAACTAATTTGATCTTCCCACCCGTCACATAAGATCGAATGGAGGTGACAAAATTAAATGGCAACGGCCGATTACGGTTATTCGTCTACATCGTGGGAAAAATTTTTGTTACGAAACGCGATCCCATTTGCTTTCTGTTTTTTTTTTTTTTTTTTTTTTTTTTTATTATTGTGAAAAGAAACGACTTATGTCATTAATTATTGAAAGAAAAAGTAGAGAGATTTCACCATCAATAATATTACTCTCTCCGTTCATTTTTATTTGTTCTGTATATTAAAAATTGTTGTTCATTTTTACTTATCCAGTTTGAAAAATCAATACATAATTTACCATTTCATATCTATTTTACTCTTATTATTAATTGGCTTGGAAAGTTCAAGGAATTCTTAGTTATGCACAACTTTTAAATCATGTTTTATTAATTTTAATCATTAGGTTACTTAGCAATAATTAAAGGGTAATATAGTAAAATTGTCATTTTAGTTTTGACTCCTTAATAGGCTTATTAATCAATCCATGATAGGTAAAAATGAACGGAGGGAGTATAACAAAAAAAATATAACATGGAAATAGGGTCTGAGGCCAAAAAATTGGTATTTTCATGTAACATTTTAAGAAATAAATTTCTTTCAAAATTCATCTAGTACTTTTTCTTTCCTCTTCCTTCAAAAGATCCCTTTTTGAAGCATAAGAGAAAAAAAAAAAAAAAAAAACCAAAGGTGGCGAGGTAAAAGATTTAACTACGCTCGAGAATCTACTGTTTATTGTTCATGATCATTATTTTACAATTTTCACACTATTAAATTGAATTATTTTCTTAATAAGACCAACAAAAAATACACCGACACGCCTTAATGCTTAAGCATGTGATTAGGAATCTAAAAGATTTCGATTAGTCTTAATTGTGACACCTGTGCTTACGGCTTACATAAAAAATACTTAGAATAACTTCATGATCGATTTGATTCATGATTCAACTGCTCTCTTATTTCGTTTTATATTCTATTATATATTTTTTAATAAAGACGGCATTTACTAATCACATGAAAGAGTTAAACTTTTAATCCTTTTTAGGATCTTGATAACTATCTTACATTTATATATATCAACCGTGTATTTCTTTTTTCTTTATCTTTTTGGGTACTTTATTTTATCTTTTCCTTGATTTGCAGATGTTTACTTAATTCTCCCAAGATTTGGAGAGTGGATTTAGAAGTGTGAGCTTCCGAGACTGAACATGTTATCTCCAGAGGTTGTGATGAGGTGGTACTTATCCATCTATCCTTAATTAGAAGTCTCGAATTTAAGTCCGGATAATAGACTACTTCCCATTGATAGATGCTTCCTCGCGAATTTGGATTAGTTTTACCTCAAAATGGGTAGTGGAGAATGGGTGGAAAACTCACAAAAGAAAAAAAAAATTTATTCATGTAACGTATCATGCAACTCTTATTGATACTACAAACAACCACATCTTAATTACACTGCATCATGAGCTATAGCAGATGATTGGCTTTAATTTGTTTACAATTACAATGTGTATAAAAAGTAAGTACTGTGTGACATAATCCACTTCATTCTACATCTGGATAAGCTTAGAGATATTGTCGAATTATGAGCCTTTCATTTGAAGTAAGATCAGGATCATCATCAGAGAGCCTCTTCCGAACTAGTGCTCTGATAGTGTCTGGATTAATGTCGTCAAGAACCTGTTAACACGTTCAACAGGTCAGAGACAATAACCGTCACATAAAAAAAACTGGAATTATTTAACGAATTTCATCGCTAATCTGCCGTAAAATCGCCCAAAACTAACAGTTTTTTGATAATATGTCGCTAATCCGTCGTTAAATAAGATTAGCGACGGATTTTGCTGAATTTGTTTGTCCCTAATTTCTGTTTTTTTAGAAGTGTGGGAAGTCAAAGGACAGCAACTCTAGATTGAAAGGATGGGGTAAAAATACACATTTCGACTATTGAGAAGGCTAAGCACCTCAGCCGCAGCTGATGTATCGCCAGAGGTGGGTCCAAGATTTTAATCTGATCGCACTTATGCAATGTGGTTTCAGAAAATTACTTGTTAATTGTTGAAACTTTCGTAATTTTTCGTGTATATATATACAAATGGATGCTTCTCATAAGAAACCAGTTCCTTACCTCTACATAGTTGTTGACATTCCCATCTTCGGTGGGAGAAGTGATGGGCTCAAACTCATTGCATGTCCATTCACCGTCAATGATGTACTTGTATTCATAGTGTCCTTCCTGTTAATGAAGAGATATTGGAATTGACAACCTTTACAAAATATTTGTTATTTGTTCTCCAATTAATTCACAACAATATACTCTTTAGGTTGTTTTGGATCTTGGAATAGTCTATGTGATATTTTATCGAAGCATATAAAGAAACATAAAGTGTGTGGACTTGAAGATACTAAGATCCAAAAACAGAAATTACATCCCACATGCTGCAAAACTTTCTAATTATGTTTTTGTATATACATCATTATAAGGAGAAAAATGCGTTAAACCTAAAACCGCATACTTACGGGCAAGTCCCTATGGAGAATCCACAAACCTCGCTCCGCATCAAATTCCAAGGGTATTCTCTGAAAACATGACAAGAAAGTTCTTAAATGAGCTCTTCAATAAAAAGCATCAAATAATGCACAGTTTATGTAGAAGGCAATGAAATGCTACAATAATGGAACTTGGAATTCTTATTCGAGAATGTTCCTTCCCTAGTAGTGAAGATGTGATTGTTAAAGAATAGAACTACTTGTGACTAACATTGATCAAATTGACAGTCAAAATTCGAAAAAAGATTAACTACAGTATCTGTCCTAAGAAATACGAGTACTTAAGAATAGGTATTTGTGAGACTTGGCTATTACCTGGTCCCAGCCAATATCAAGTCCAGATATTTCCACTGGAGTACATTTTTCACCATACCATGTCATTGTGACAGCCTTCTTTTTAAGGCCTGTAAGCTATAAACAGGACTATACTTGATCAAGAACAGAAAAGCCACAAGGGAACTGTGGGAATTATAAATTGTAAAAACAAAAATAGAACTCACGATGTCTACAGTGGCACAGTTTACAGCATCAAGTTTTGGAAAACAAGATCTCTTGCTCTGCAAAAAGATAGAGAAAACCTTGGTCAAGATATGTTAAAACCAAATAAAGTTTATAAACAAAGAAAAACAAAAAATGTATCACATATATAAAAGGGATAAAAAAGATAAGAATCAGCCAGTCTCAATGGTTATGGTTACATTTACAAAGAATGTTTCGTCAAAGAACACTAGCTAGGTGATATAGCAAAACGACCAGCAAAACTATCTTCAAATTGTGGAACTTCATAACTAACATACAGGTAAAAAGACCAGCAAAACTATCTTCAAAATGTGGAACTTCATAACTAACATACAGGTAAAAAGAATTACCGTGAGTAAATTGAAAGCTTCACTAAGCTTATAGCCTTGAACCCAGAATAAATATGCCAACTGTAATTCAAAGTTCCGAAAACAGATATAAGTTCAATCACAAGGTAACTTCAATAAATAAAAGGGATGTTCTCCTGATAAATTACAAGACAAATTACATAGTAATCGTAACTGGATTTCAGGCTATGTCTCACGCTCTCAAAACTCTACTTGTAAATGAAATGCAAGGTTCACCAATAAGAACAGTTACGCAAAATGATCATGTTCTCCTAATCCGAATAAACAACTAACACTTCAAATGTAACTAACTTAATGAGTAAATAAAAGTGTGCAGCCTAAGCTTTTAGATGAAGTGATCATACAATTCAATATGGTACCACAATAGACAGAGGTCCTAAATTCAAGTCTTGTCACATATTTTGAAAAGAAATTTTCTCAAGCATCTAATTTTCATGTAAAGGGTATGCCAATACATAATTATGTAAACAAAAGTGTGTCTTTTCTAACTGCTTAAACTTTTAAATGAGATGGGCACACAGTTCAAAGCATACTATTAGTCAACGTTCTAATTTGGAGTATCATGACAAACCATCAAACGGTCTGTTCCTCCTACTTGTTTTTCTCTTGAGAAATGACATTGTGCTCTATGTAATTAAAGTGTTGATACACAATTGTAATAAAACAAGCAAGAGGGAGAAAACTTCCATGCCTAGACTCACTATCATTTAGTTTAGTTACTTAACGTGGTTGCAACCCTCGGGAGACATAAAGAAACTTATAAGCACATACCGCAACTGAGGGAGCTCAGCCATGTCCGGCGGTGCAATGTATGTAAGTCACACCCCCATTTCTATTGATGGCCTTGTTCAGTTTGCTTAATACAGCCGGAAGCCGCAACCTCAAATCAAATGCATCAAAATCCCTGCTTCATCAACCATCAGAAACACTTAGGAATTAACATCATGAGATTTAACGTTTTGGAAATGCTTCATGGCATTGACATATTGTAGCGAATATAAAAATTTATAAAGCCACAAAAAGGAAAGATGCTTGTCCAATTTTTGGAATTTGTATGGACAATATATAGTTCACTTGCAATCATCAATCACTAACAATTTCTGTTCAACTACAACATATTGCCAATTTTGGAAGCACTTCTTTCTGTTTTCACCTTAGCTTGGCGGGGCTAGAACGAAAATACCGAGATATTTCAGACCATATAATGAAGAACCAGAGGTTAATCCAGGATTTTAGGTTTATGGGTTCTCACAACGACCTCAAGTTAATATACAATAATAATTGGGTTCACAGTCAAATATATGCCGATATTTAGTGGATTTCTTAATACATATAGAGCTATGCGCAGAATCTACTGGGTTTCACGTGAACCTGTAGGTTCCCCTTTAGATCCGCCCCTGTGAAGAACACTTTCCCAACATCAGAAAGTGAGATAGTGTACATTTAGCAAATATTCTTGAAATAGTAATAATTTTATCTTTTTAGTACTCTACAGATTGCAATATTGCAATGTTCAATGTCACTGCATTGGCAGGCATATGCAAATGTTATAAACTAACCTTATCTCGGCACGCAAATGTTCAATGTCACTGCATTTACTGGCGTATTCTCGAATTGCACTGATATCAATCCCAAAATATCTGGAAAACACTAAATTAAGGACTTGTAAAGAATGTCATAGATTGAACCATGATACAGATTTGCCTGATCCAACATGAAATAAACAATCATGACATATTTCATGGATACTCAAGATCTGGATTTTGTTGCAAGCAAAAAATAGTTTTTACTCCAACGCTACGAAGCTTGTCCACCTCCTCAGGAGCCTGTCATTTTGTTGGAGTGAAAAAAAAAAAAAAAAGTCAAAAAGTAATATGTTACCAAAAAAAGAAAGTGAATCACTCATTACCTGTAGACATGAACCAACAATCAAATCTGGACGGATGAAGTTGTAGCTCATTCCTAACTCATGCCTATAGGTTAAGTCTGCATTAAGAAAGTTATGAGTGTTACACATAGTAGTTAGGTAATGGGACTATATATATGTGTGTGTGTGTGTGCAAAATTTTTTGAGCAAATTACTTAAAGTGCATGTCGCTAAGTAAGATGATCTCAAAATTATACTAATACAACTGAATCATGTCTACATGGAGTATACTTTGATTTGCAATTTGCTAAGGTAAGGATGTTCTTTAACAAAGGGAAGGCAAGAAGGAGAAACAAGTAAATAGTAGAAAAAGATCACCCACAGGTTAACCTATTCAGCTAGCATGCAACTCTGACCAAGCTTTCAAAATTGATTTAGTTTCAAAAGCATTTTTTTATAAGAACTGCTTTTCGAAAAAATACTTTTGGAACGTACGTATCATTTTGTGTTTGACTAATTAATTTGAGAAGTACTTTTGTCAATATTAGAGCAATAATTTGTGCTTGATGACTAAGGTTCCAAAAGTGCTTCCGTGAAGAGCTACGTTTCTTTTCAGCTTCTAAAAAATAATTTCTGCTATTACTCATACTCAAAAATACTTATTTTTTCTAAAAGCTTGGCCAAACAACTCAACTCTCTAAAATAAGCACCTTCTTTTTTAAAAAATAAACAATTTTAGTTTCCCAAAAGCTTGGTCAAACAGGCTATTAGTCTAGTAAAATTAAGGAAATTAACGGGTTTTTTCTTTTGATAAGTCAGGATACTAATAAGTTTAATAGTTTAAGGTATGCAATAGATAGATCCTCAACGTAAAAGAACATAAAGTTCCAAAATTTAAAAATGTGTAAAGAGATAGACTAACCATCTTCAGTAGCTACAGATTTTGCCATCACCTGCAAATGACTCCCAAAAAAAAAAAAAAAAAATAGAGAGAGAGAGAGGGAGAGAAAAATGAAATGATAATGTGCAACATTGATCACAACCAATAGCTATTACAAATTAATACTCCCTCCTTTTCGAGTTATATGGCATTCTCTCTATTTTAGCACATTCAGAAATGATTTTGATAAAAATTGAAACATTTATTTTATAATTATAGTGTTCTGGCCAGCTTGCGTGCACATCGATTAGTTTCACGTGATACCAGCTAACTTCCATCAGCACACGTAAGAGAAAATCACCTAGTAGTATTTTTTCCTCGGCTGAAATTTGAACCTGAAACTTCATGTTTCTTGGGTGCCAAAAATTTTAACATATATTTTCTCTATAAAACTAAGTTTCAACTTAAATATTTTTCTTCCAATACCACTAACATAATATGGAACACATGTCAAATTTTTCGTTACGCTAAACACCCCTATAATATTATTCTATTTCAGATATACCTTGTATTTCTTAAATCAAACAAATACAATGAATATTATACAAAAATTAACACCATGGCGGTCAGTTCAATTTTTTTTATTTTCTTTTGATATATGGACAAAATTGCCCTTATAGAAAAATAAACATCATGTTGAGTCATTATATGTAGTTAAATTTTGTTGAATTCAAATCTATTAGAAATTTAGACTTTATTAAGCTCAAAACATATTAGTCGTCCAAATAAAATCTTCACATGCGCTTCAAGAAATCCTTCTTTGTTAAAACGTCCGTGAAGATTTTTAGTGGTAAATCAGAAGATTTGAGAACCGAATTAACCTGAATTAATAGGAAAAATAAAACTATTACCAGAAGAAAAACGAGTTACAAAATTGAAAAACTCAGATAATCAATGACTAAAGTGTAAATTGAAAAAAAATCAAAAAGCTTAACAAAGACATAATGAAAAAAGATTTGAAAAAAATCAAAAAGCTTAACAAAGACATAATGAAAAAAGATGATGAAATCACTATTATATCTTTGCTATCCAAATGTTAAACGTCAAAGAAGAAGCTATGCCTTCTTTCTAAGACAGACAAGATGGATTTGGAAACCAAACTATAGAGATTATAAAATAAGAAGAGAAGTCATAATTTTTTAAAATAAAATAAGTCATAATTTTTTAAAATAAATAAATATTAGGTAGTTACTGATAACTTGATTAAACTAAAATGATAACAAAAGAGAAATAAAAGAGTAGAAATTTGGAAGAGACATGGAAATTTCCTTGATAGCACTAATATTTATTTTAAAAGACGACCCTAGATTAAAGGGCATGAAAATCTGACTTATTAATCCACTTGCTATATTAAAAATCTCAAGATATATATATATATATATTTTTTTTTTAGTTTCGTTTTTTATTTCTTAATGTCATGTCTCCAAATTTATGAGTATATCTAGAATAGATTATGACAAATTAATTTTTATGTGTGTATTTGGCAAAGCACTAACAGGCAGAGGCGGATGTAGGATTTAAATTCTAGGGGTTCAACATCTAAAAATTTTAGCACTAACCCATTACATTTCTAAAGTTATGGGTTCAAATTTACTATTTATTGTGATTTTAGTAAATTTTTACACATAAATTTATACCCCTCATCGAAAGTTTGGGGTTCAATTGAACCCCAAGTTATAGAGCTCCATCCGCCTATGCTAACAGGCAGCTTATAATGACCGGTAAGTTATTATAAAGTACTACCGATTTATGATGTTTGGGCATATGCGCCCGATTTCAAAGAACACACTGTTTAAAAAACTGCTTATTTTGAAAAGTACTTTTGTTATAATTTTTTTAGAAATATATTTTGAAAGTTACAATATGTTTATCAGAGTATACAGCCCCCAAATTGTTGCTTTAAAAATATTTTTGTTTAAGTTGGGGGGTGTGAATTATTTTTTAAAAGAAATATATTTTCTAAAAATGCTTTTCAGAGTCAAATTATGAAGGAAACAAAAAAGCAGTACCAAGGTTCATTTTACAATTAGCTCAATTTAAACAAGAGATGAGTTTAAATATTTATCACGAATAACTTCTATTAAGGTTCATTTTGTTTCCTTGAAATTCTGAATCAGAAAAAGGAGAGTAGACCAAATAATCCTTTGAACATTTATCCTTGAATCATAGCTCCACTTGTTCCATCTTTATTTTTATTTCTCCCTTTCTAAATTTCTAAATATGGATTCTGTTAAGTTTTGAATTCCCTTAGTTTGACGGAGCAAAATAGCATGTTACGTTAATTAAAGGTTAAACATGCTTACTCATGAGGGATCAAAACTAGGATAAAACTGTAACTCAAGGACTAAAACGACTATTTTCCCTCTGAATTTTGTTAACTACTTTACCATTAAATGAGCTCTAATTAGATAAACTGGAGGCTTGAAACAACCTCTTAAAAGCAGGGTAAAGGTGCGTATAATAGACGCTTATGATGCAGTCCTTCCCGGGCCCACATGCATATGTGACAGAAGCCAGTCTGCAGAAATTGCTATCCCCTTTTTTTAAATTACATAACTCATGAGAATTACAAACTAATGACGTGTCCACGGTTTCTGAAATGAAGCGAGCCTTATTTACCTAAAAGACGGATGAAAAAGAGGAAGAAAAGTAGTGATGGAATAGTTACTTCACTAAAGCATAAAACTGTGTTCGTTCCTAAAAACGTATCATACAACTCGTGTGGTCATGCTACAAACAGCTATATCTTACACTGCATGATTTATTGAATTGCATGAGTTATAGCAGATTATTGGCTTGTTTACAATTACAAAGTGCATAGTAAGTTATGATATGCATTCCCTTCATTCTACGTCTGGATAAGCTTCGAGAAATTGGCTAATTATGAGCCTTTCATTTAAAGTAAGATGAGGGTCATCACCAGTGAGCCTCTTCCGAACTGCTGCACGGGTACTGTCTGAATTGTCGTCAAGAACCTGTTGGCACGTCCAAGTTGAACATTAGGTAAGAGATAATAACTATGAGAAGTCAACGGATGGCAGTTCTAGATTGAAAGGTTGAGGTAGAAACAGACATATCCATGAGAAGTCAAAGGATGGCAACTCTAGATTGAAAGGTTGAAGTAGAAACAGACATATCCCCTTTTTGAGCAGTCACAGCTACAAAGGAGGCTAAACACCTCAGCCGCAGCTAATGTATGGTTAGAGGTGGATTCATGATTCAAATTTGACGGGTTCAACTTTTATGTACTCACACACTGAATCCATCACAATCATGAGTTCAGAGACTTGATATTAAAGTGCATTTGCCTATAAACAGGGGCGGATGTACCATTATAGGTACGGGTTCAACTGAACCCATAACTTTTGACTCAGAACATAAATTTAAGTGTAAAAATTTACTACAATTGCAATAAATAGTAGACCTGAACCTATTACTTAAAAATATAATGGGTTCAATGCTAAGAATCTTAAAAGGTTGGACTCATAGAGTTTAAATCCTGGATCCGCCTCTGCCTATGTGTATGGCCAATGCGATGTCCGATGAAAAATATGGATAATACTCTTATCACTTTCCAGCATTTGATTTATGCCATATTCAGTGCTTATGTCTTATGCCTTTGAAAAAAACATTTTGACACGAGAATATAGTAAACTCCAACTAATAAAACAGAAATTTCAAATATAAAAAAAAAAAAAAGGCGTATGTAGGACGATACGATAGGAGGAAAGCATGCACCTCTCGTTCTACAACCAAGTGAAATCAGTTCCTTACCTCTACAAAGTTGTTGACATGTCCATCTTTGTTGGGAGAAGTGATGGGCTCAAACTCATTACATGTCCATTCACCATCAACGACGTACTTGTATTCATAGTGCCCTTCCTGTTAATGGAGATACATTAAGGTTGAAAATCTTTCAAAAACATTTTTCATATATTCTCCAATTACTCTTTCCATCTCATTTTATATGAAGATATTTGTCTGTACATGGAATTTAAGAAATAAAGCAAGATAGTAATAATTAACTGCGTGCTAGTGAGAGTTCCACATGTCTTTTCATTTTCTTTCCTAGTAAAAGAATGAATTTTTATATCAAGAGGATCCAATAACTTACGTCATTAATGTGTGAAATTGGGATGCTAATTTTAAATAGTTTCCAAATAGAGAAAGGTATCTTTTCTTTCGGGAAAAGACTAAAAAAGAAAGCGTGTCACATAAAATGGGACATAGGGAGTAACTTATAACGGTATATTCTTTAGATGCCATGAAAACCCGATCTTCAACAAGTTACAGGACTTAAACAAACCTTTTGGTATAGCTTTAAGAATCTTGCTATAAAAAAGGATTGAAGGCATATAAAGAAACACAAAGTGTGTGGACTTTACTTACAGGCAATTCCCTATGGAGAGTCCACAAACCTCGATCTGCATCAAATTCCAAGGGTATTCTCTGAAAACATCATAAGCAGAGTTCTTAAATGAGCTCGTTAATAAAAAGCATGAAATAATGCATTGCTGCATCAAGTGCAAACAGTGTTTAATGAACTTTCTTTAGAACATGTAAAAGGCAATGAAATGCTAATGGAAACTCGAATCTTTATTCCAGAATGTTCCTTCCCTAGTAGTGAGAGCCTCTTATTAAATTGAGTACAGGGTATGTGATTGTCAAAGAATAAAACTACTTGTGAGTAGTGTATTGTCAAAGATTGGAAGAAAAAAACTAGTAGTCTATTACCATTTGTGAGACTTGATTATTACCTGGCCCCAGCCAATATCAAGTCCAGATATTTCCACTGTAGTACACTTAACACCATGCCATGTCAATGTGACAGGCGTCTTTTTATGGCCTGTAAGCTTTAAACAGGAATACTCAGTCAAGAACAGAAAAGCATTTACGACACTAACCACCTATCATAATTAGAAGCCAGAATGTGAAATGAAAAATAGATGTAAAAGAAGACATAATAAAATAAAGATGAAAAAGTCGTCCATGGTGTTGTAAAATATTGTAACTATACAGTAACCCAGGTACATTATGAAACAAATAGTTTCTCTCTGCACGTCGTAGCAGGATTGACCTATTTTTGTTATTTTACCTCCAGATATCTGACAAACCAACACAATCTTCCAATATTTTCCCAATTCGATTACAATCACAAGAGATACATCTTTTTATAGAAAACAATATACAAGTGAGCAAAGCAAAGATTATGTGGGGAAGAATGGATAATGGATTACATCTCTCTTCTCAAAGGGTGTTAAAGAATGGAGAATATGCAGATCAGCTTTTCTTTGTTTATACTCCTATCCTATCAATTTTTCTCCATCAACCAACTGCATCTCACTGTGAAATAGACCGGTCAATTAATTACAATATAGCAACTGGAGAGTCTTGTGCACAGTTACACAAAATATTGACATATTTGAGAGGACAAATAGTGTTGTTACAACTTTGTGTAACTAATTTATTCTGGAGGTGTGGGAGTTGGAAACTTGAAGCTGCACAATAAGAGGTTACTTTACAAGTGTCATTGAAGATTCAATGATAGGAAGAATGAATTACGGAAGTAAGTGGTTACTGTTAAATATGGTAAGGGAGCTCCACATTGTACAAAATTAGTCAACATTCCTTATGAAGACAAATAAGGAGCTTATGGTACGGATTTCAGCCTTTTACACAAGTCTGAAAGCAGGAAGTGGGAGAAAAATTAGATTCTGGAAATCGCAGGAGAATACTGCATTGTAAGACACTTTTTCCAGATCTGTACAATCTGCCAATCTGGCTGTTGACGAAATGTGTAATATAGCTGAATGTTTCACTGAAAGTTGATGGAATCTCCTTTTCAGAAGAAACTTCCATGATTGGAGGTCGGGGACGTGAATTGCTTATGAAAAAATGAACACTGAACTTAGTGTGGAAAACAGAAATGATTATTTGTACTGGAGAGGATGGATGATAAATTTTCTGTGAGATCTTGTTATAAGATGTTATTAAGACAAACTGAATCTGGTAGATATAGTTGGCCGTGGAAGATAATCTGGAAAAAAAGAGCTCCACCTAAAGTGGGTTGTTTTGGTTGGATAGCTACACACGAATCTTGTTTAACTCAAGGACATTAACAAAGAAGAGCATGCAGCTAAAATCAAACAGGCATCTGAATCAGTCAATTGTCTTTTTCAGTGTAAAGTTGTTTGGCAGATTTGGAATTTGTCATAAATCTGTATTGTGACTAATGGGTGTTGCCCGGAGATTTGGCACAACTACTAAGCTGCTGGCAAGGGCAGAGATGGAGAAAAGAAGAGTGAAGAACAATTCACTCAGAGGAAGGAAAATTGTTTTCTCATTTAAAATTTAGATGTATTCGGTGTCTGTATGTTTGGCCTAAAAGGAATGTAGTTAATGACATTGAAAATAATCTACCAATGATGGAACCCTTTCAGGTTTGAAAGTACACTACAAATCCTTGTAAAGATACAATACCTCCTGGTATTGGTTTTGTAAAAAATTGACCTTTCCCCAAAGGAAAAATACGATTGTCAGGTATAAGTAGTATTATTAATCCTATCTAAACAACAACAACTACGCCTCAGTTTCAAACAAGTTAGGGATTATTAATCCTAACTAGTGATTCAAATTTCAATTCAATTTATTAAGTGATGAAGTGCAATACATATTACCAAGCATCCCACACCAACACCAACACCAAAAGCCACAAGGGCGTGAAGGGACTATGGGAATGATAAAAAGTACAAAAAAAAAAAAAAAAAAAAAAAAGGGCCCACCCGGTGCACTAAGCTCCCGCTATGCGCGGGGTCCGGGGAAGGGCCGGACCACAAGGGTCTATTGTAACGCAACCTTACCCTGCATTGCAGCAAAAGGTTGGCAGCAACTTTACCAGTTACGCCAAGGCCCCCCTTCAACTATGGGAATGATAAATTGTTAAAATGATAATAGAACTCACGATGTCTGCTGTGGCACTTTTGATGGCAGTTAGTTTTGGAAAGCAGGAGCGCTTGCTCTGCAAAAAGACAAGAAAAGACTTGGTCAAGATAAGTAAAACCAGTTTGAGTTGAAAAAAAAAAAAATGGAATAAGCTATACAAAAGGGGAAAAAGAATCAGCCAAGTTCCAATAAAATATTCCGAGGAAATTTATTGCAAAAACCAATAAACACATGGTATTACTGTATGTTTGTATCTTCAACAGGCAATAATCAGCTTCACAAACATTGCTACAGATGCGATCCACATAAACACTTTCCCCAGGTCACCACCATAAGGATTTTTAGTGCAAAGACCAAAAAAAACATGGTATCATCTTCAACAGATGATATCAACTTCAGAAGTTTGGCTACTGGACCCAAGAAGACAAACTCTTCTTCCTCAAGGACCGTAATTCATGGTAACCATTCTCAATGAACACTTGGTGTTATAGCAAGACAGCCAGCAATAATAATATTTTCAAGAAGTGAAACTACATAACAAACATAACAGGGAAAATTTACCACGAGTAAATCGAAAGCATCATTAAGCTTATAGCCTTGAACCCAGAACATGTGAGTCAACTGCAATTCAAAGTTCCAAAAAGAATATAAGTTAATCACAACGTAATCTAAATAAGTAAAATAAAACATTTCCAGCTAATTGTGATTGTATTTCAAATACAAGATACTTTTCAAATAAGAAAATTACAAGATCAGCATCCTTCAATGAAAAGAAGTTTTCACATCCTTGACTCATGAAAGAGAATCTAATTAGCACCTGAGGGTTGTGTTGAAGACATACTTAAGTAAATAAAAGTGTCCTCTGCTTAAACTTTTGAATGAGGTGATCGTATGGTTCAACGCATACAATTGGCCAATGTTCTAATTTGGAGTATGACCAGCTATTGGATGGTCTCTTTCTACTTCTTTTTCACTTCCCCTTGCAGGCTACTAGTGTGAAGCCTGCAAGCACTAGAGAGTCCATTGGCCCAGACGACTAATCATCACCCTACATCTTTGAGGTATAGAATAAGGAAGAACATGCACCAATGCACACAGAAGGGACACAGACAATGATGAAATGTCGGTAAACTTCTCCACTGCACTACTACGGTCTTGCAATCATTCGTCCATTACTAACACCACAAAGTGGCAAAAACACAAGAAAAAATGCAAGCACAATCACCAGATCAGTATAATACAAGCAGTCACAATGGATTCTAGCACAAAGCAATGCACTGAACTGCTAATTGAAAATCAAAGAAAAGACAGGATTTGCTCAAACTCACAAATTTGGGTCAGGTGCTTCTGGAATTCAGGTGAAACTTAGAGATGGGTATGGAAATCGCTAGGACCGGGATTTGGAGATGAGGGGAGGAGTGAGGACGGAGTGCAGAAGGGAAACTATTTATAATGGAGTTTTATTCTGTTGTTGCAAGGACTTGATGTGTAATTCAGCAATGCTTAAGGGCCGCAATGAGTGTTAAATTTGGAAAGGAGTGGTGAGCAATGATTCAGTGACAAAGATTGAGAGGAGGTCCAGGTGATACATCATGTTGGAGAGGAAGAAACAGGGAGATGATAATTACATATGAAGCTCAATTATTCAGAAAGGGACATTGACTGTATCATTTCATACTAAAGAAGATGTAGGCCGCTACAGATACTTAGGGTCTTGAATTAAGTACAAGAAACGTATATTAGTGCATCAACAACACTGTTTATGGATTAGCAAAGAACAAACTCAAGTAAATGAAAATTAGAGGCTCCAGTGGTCAAAAACATTCTATGTTATCCTAGGAAGAAAAAGTTGCACATGATTAGTTCAAATCATTTTGTCGTTGCACAAATTTCAGTTTACCGTTAAAAAGGTTTATGCTCCAGGAGCAACCATACAGTGCTCTATGTCATCAAAGTTCAGAGAACCGATCCAAATACCACAAGCAAGAGGGGGGAAATTTCCACGCCTAGACTATCATTTGAATTAGTACTTTAATGTCATTGCAGTCACCAGGCGACATAAAGAAACTCATAAGCACATACCGCAACTGCGGGAGCTCTGCCAAGTCCAGCGGTGCAATGTATGTAAGTCACACCCCCATTTCTATTGATGGCTTTCGTCAGTATGCTCATTACCGCTGGAAGCCGCAACCTCAAATCAAATGCATCAAAATCCCTGCTTCATCAAGCATCAGCGCACTTAGGAATTAGCATCATGGAATTAACTTTTTGAAATGCCTCATGAAATCACGTATTGTAGTGATGATAAAAAATTATAAAGCCACAAATGTAAGATGCTTGTCCAATTTTTGGAACTAGTATGCACAGCAATTTACTTGCAAATCGTCAAACGCTAAGATTATCTGTTCAATTACAACTTATTCTCACTTTTGGAAAAACTTTTACTGTTTTCACCTTAGCTTGGGTTAGAATGAGAATCCCAAGACATGTCAGACCATGTAATGAAGAACCTCCTTTCCAACATCAGCAGGTGAGGTAGTGTACATTTAACAAATATTCTTGAAACGGATAAAACTTCTTCATCTTTTAGTACTCTGCACATATGATGTTATAAACAAAGCTTATTGATGCTCGGGATCAAATTCCAAATCCTTTTGTTCCTTCTTCACATGGGTTTAAGATAAGAATGTGAAAACAGAATACCATCTCAAAAAAAAAAAAAAAAGAATCAAATTATGCTAAGGTCCTGTGGACATAACGTACTTATAAGAAAAATTACACACCCTTGCAGGTATAATTATCAGCCATAATAAGAAGTTTAACAATTTTGGCATCTGTAAACCATTCCACAACTGCCCACCCAGCGACTAGGAAATAAAGAAGTGTGCTTACTTTAGTACTTGCATTTCTTGCAATGGAAGAGGATGAAAAGGAATTGATTCAAGGGATATACAGAAAACAAATCTTTTGCACATGAACGGGAAAATTATCCCAGTAATAGATGTTCTCTTTCTTGTCCTTTAAATGTGCATACACATATCCCTAGGTTAATATAACCTGTTATTTCATGTTCAAACCAACTCCAATCTTTAATATATTTCCTTTTAGAACTAAATGTAACCAAAAGAAAAGCATGTCTTTCTCAATTGCATAAACTCCTCCACTATCTGTAACATCAAAGAAGTGGTTTAAAAAAGAAGAAATGGTAATGCTACATTAAACGAAAAGAGAGAGACAAACGTACACAGAGAGAGAGAGAGAGAGAGAGAGAGAGAGAGAGAGAGAGGGGGAGGGAGAGGGAGAGTTACAATCACAAAACAACGCACTGCTGACTTTTTTCTCTTAAACAAACCTTATTTCGGCACGCAAGTGTTCAATATCACCGCATTTGTTGGCATATTCACGAATTGCACTGATATCAACCCCAAAATATCTAGAGAACAGTAATTAAGGACTTGTAAAGAATGTTGTAGATTGAGGGTGAAATAGATTTGTTGATCCAACATGAAATAAATACATGACATATTTCATGGATACTCGAGATCTGGATTTTGTTGCAAGCAAAAAATAGTTTTTACTCCAATGCTGCGAAGTTTGTCCACATCCTCAGGAGTCTGCCATTTCGTTGGAGTCAAATAAGTCAAAAGGTCACTTCTGAAAAGGATAATATGCTTAAAGGAAAAGGAATTTCATTACCTGTAGACATGACCCAACAATCAAATCTGGCAGGATGAAGGTGTAGTTCATTCCTAACTCATGCCTATAGGTTAAGACTGCATTAAGAAAGTCAGCGACGATATGAGTGCCACATATAGTAGTTAGTTAATAGGACTGTGCAAACTTTTATTGATAAATTACTGACTAAAGGTGCATGTCATTACGTTAGATGATCCGGAAGTTATGCTAATACAACTGAATCATGTCTACATAGAGCAAACTTGGATTTGCAGTTTGCATAAGGAAAGGATGTTCTTCAACAAAGGGGAAGGCAAGAAGGAGAAGCAAAGAAGAGAAAATAGTATGCACATAACTTAACCTATTAGCTAGCATGTAATGTAGCTTTATAAAAATGCCAGGGAGAGTAATAAGTTTTTTTTTGATAAGTCAAGGAAACTAATAAGTTTAATAGCTTTCCTGTTCACATCGGAAAGGTTTTGCACCAGAAAAATCCTCAAAGTAAAAGAACATAAAGTTCACAGAACTAAAAAACGCGTCTGAAGATAGACTAACCAGCCCCCATAGCTGCAGTCATGTCATTACTGTATGTATCAGATTTTCCCGCATCCTTCTCTGTCTCATCCTTCTCGGTAGTAGATTCAGGACCAGATACTACCTAGAAACATAGCAAGTAAGCTAATGCCGATTCAGAAATGGTTTCATAGATGAAAGAAAGGGTAGAGAGAGGAAAAGGAGAAGAAGCTGCAGTAAACACTATGTTATAACATACTCAATTTCAACCTTCCCTGTTCCTAGTAAACTATGCAAGAGAGAGAGAGAGAGAGAGAGAGAGAGAGGAAGAGAGATCTCGGTTAGAAGATAATGGAAAGGAAAAGAGACACCAAAGCAGGCAGATTTTTTCGCAATTTAAACTGTCACTACTACTAATGTGCAAGACCAATTGACATTGTACAGAAAAAGAGTACCATGTTCAGCTAAATAATCTGATCAAGGAACACAGAATTCAAAAACAAAAGTCCATAAAAAGAAAAAAAAGGAAATACCAATGAATGATTCATAAATAGCTGTTTCAAAAATTACCTGTGCCACAACACTTAGACGCTGATAAGCAAATTTTGTCATCCCCTGTGAATGAAAAAACAATGAGCATGATAAGGTTCCATATTGATCACAACCAGTAGAAAGTACAAATTACTAGTCCTGCCATTTCAATTTGTATGACATTTTCTCTAGGATGCCGCAAGATGCTTGCCACCATTCAATTTATATACTACTTTCACTACTTTTTTTTTTTTTTTTTGATGACATGAGAACCCGCAGCCGCTACCTTTCGGGTGCGCACAGGGTAAACCCATAGCTACTTTCACTACTTTGAAGACATGGTTTCTCTATCAAACTAACTTTATAACCATTACTTAAATATTTTATTGTGAATGATATCACACAGAAAATAATACTATTAGTAACTAATAGCAATATAAACAGCGTACCGAGACACAGTAATCAAGTAACAATACAAGGTAATAAGGACACCAAGATTTCAACAAGCAAAACTCTTCTTAATAAGGAGGAAACAGCGGCCTAAGAGGTTCAAAGTAATATCATAACACTTCGCAATTTCGAGTAAAATACTCGAGAGACCACCACAGGAACCTTCTTTGGATATACACAACTTACTATAACACTGCTCACAGTATTTCTCCTAGCACACTATTTACTTTCTCAATGTGTGTGACTTGTTTCTCTGCTACTTTTGCTTCTGTAGTGAAATGAGAAGAAAAGCTGCCCCTCTTTATAGGAGCAAAAACTGAGGGCTCTAAGAAGTACAAAAACAAAAGAAAAAAATGCCAACACTTCCTCAGACAAAACAAATTTAGTCCCCAAATTCAGCCAAGATTTCTACCAAATGAAGGTGGACCCCATATAATTTTCTCCCAATATCACTAAAATAATACTCCCTCCATCTCAATTTATGCGACACTTTTACTTTTTAGTCAGTCCAAAAATGATATCTTTCTATATTTATGACCCGTTTGACCTCGCGTTTTTCGGAATAATTTCAACTTTATTTAAAATCGGTGCTTGCCCATGAAAATTCCAAATCCAACTTGAAGTTGGATTCCAAATTTGGAAAACAGCTTATAACCTGTTTTCCAACTCCATCTTCATAATTCCAAATAAAAAAATGCTTTCTTGTCTCATTTGCAAAAAGTATAACCAAACACAACTCCATCTTCAACTTCAACTTCATAAATTCCAAATAAAGTGAAAAATATTTGGAATCTATGGCCAAATACCTACTAACATAATACTCCCACCATCCCAATTTACGTGACACTTTTACTTTTTAGTCCGTCCCAAAAAGTAAAAAAAGATATCTTTCTATATTTAGTAACAATTTAACTTTAAATTTCTTATTCAACATTGATTTATAGCCAAACAAATATCTATAACTTAGACCACTAGTATCAAAAGTCTTTCTTTCTTTCTTTCTTTCTTATACTTCATGCTCAGTCAAACGCCTTCACATAAATTGAGACGGAGCAATACACTAATCAAATTAACGTGTCCAACTCCAATCAAAGGAAACAATACTCATAAGTGGATTAAAGAGATTATTACCAGTGAAACAACAGTGGAAAAAGGCTTTCTTGAATTGCCTGTGAAGCTTCTAAGTGGTAAACCAGATGATCTGAAAACCAAAATTAAAAAAGTTAATTAATCCAACAAAAAATGAAACTTTAACAAACAAAAAAAAATCAAATAAACCTGGGAAGATTTTGAAGGCAATTCATTGGGAAAATGAATAGATTTGGAGCAGAGAGAATGAAGAAGAATGTGAATCTGATATGAAACAGAACTGAAATGAAACTGTGTACTATTATTTTATCAGTTCAGTTTTTTGTTGTCTGAGTAGTACTTTATAATACTTGTCACTGATATTTTTCTGATTTTGGCGTTTTATAAGATAGTTTATACTAACTGTAACCTCCAATCAAATCTGAAAAAGGCACCTTTTTCAAGATTCTCTATAATACCCTCTGATCTTTTTCCTTTTTCGTAGGGTATAGGGGTACATCTCTTTTTCATAGAAAAAAATTATGGCTGCTTGGAATTAATCTTTTTTTTTTTCTTTTTCTTTTTGTTTCCTTTCCCTCTATAAATATACATAGTAAATGATATATTTTGAACGGATGGCAAATTTTTTGTAGTTTGTATACTCCTATAGTTCAGTTGTTGATAAAATACAATCGAAAGTTATGGTATGATGTAAGTACTCCTTCATAGTAGTATTTAATCTCAAGTTAAAGCTCTGAAAATAGAGTAATCTTTGTTGTTTTACTTTTCAAAATGGACTTTTAGGCATGAGTTCAAATTAATCGGAATAGATACCGGATATGGGATTGATAACAAACAAAACCATTAATAAAATGCTCATTTAATGGAGAAATTATTCTTCCTTCAATTTTATGTAAAAAGTCAAAATCCGATCCATTCTACCTTTGGACTTGTATCATTCTCTCCTCTCCTTATTTTAAGATTAGACAGCTAACAAGGTTTGTAAAATTAAATACATACAAAATGGTGGGACAGACCCCCATTCCATCGAACCAGATATAAAATCAATCGTCCTAGCTAAAATATGAGCAGCTTCATTCTCTGATTTTCTAATTAGAGAAACAAATTGATTTAAATATGTATATATAGGTTATCATTTAAATATTATATTTATCGATTCTAGAAGGAGAACGCAAATCCAGATGCTAATAATGCTATCTTTCGTCAAATATATGCCACTAACTATCGTGGCTGCACTTACAGGAGATGAAGTCAAAATTAATTATTGAAATTCACCATTGATATTCTCTTTTTCTACGAGGATAGGGAGTTTAGGTTGGCGTGAAGTGTACCGCACTTTGGGTATCTATTGCTGATAAACTATAATGTAAAATATTCGGGATTTGATATCTCAGGTCAAATTATTATCATGATCAGGAGAGATAACGACATGATTGATAGCCTAAGTAGGCGTTTGGCCTTAGAAACCAAACAAAAAAAATTTACTTTTTTTGGAATTTTTTAAATTGAAGGTGGAGTTGTGTTTGACCATAATTTTTGAAAATAATATTTGATTGTTGAAATGTGTTTTTTTTTTTAAAACATGAAATATGATTTATATCCCTTAATTTTTAAAAAACTGCAAAATCACCCAAAGCAATTAATAAATATAATCAGTGCAAGAAATATAGCAACAATACTCGAGATTAGCTTATGGAGTGCTTAAAACTGATGGTTTCTTTCCATCAAAGCAATTTAATGCGGGAGGCTTGCGCGTACACAAAAAATATAAAGATCTAAATAAAGGCTTTGTTGCAAAATTTCCGCCTGCTTTTTTTTCTTTTAGAGGCTTTTTAGCACATGATGTTGAATATTAGAGTGGAGAGCAACTGAGCAACATAAGTTGCCTCTAACCAATGAAAAAAGTTGTATGAACATTTAGGGTAAAAATTGAGCAACATAAAAACTTTTAGGTAAAAATTGAAAACAGAAAAACAAAAGTAACGGTCCAAAACAAAAAATGAAAAAAGTGAAAAACAAGACTTTGATTGTTTTTCAAATTCCAAATACAACTTTATAGTCAAACACCATAAACGAAAAAAAAAAGTGAATAATTCTCATGGCCAAACGGATCCTAAATTAAATATGAAGTTTTACCATAAGCGGATAATATCCATTGAGCAAATATAAGTTCAATTAAAATTTACTTCTCCGGAGTGCCAAAGGCAATCATTATGAACATAGAGTCCCAGGGCATTTGCATGCTATAATAATCCAATATAAAACTTGCCCTCGTTTGCTATCTAGCAAGAGAGTATCATCTTATTCATCTCTCACCCAACCCTTACTACATTAATGTTTACAATATGGTTTCGTGCACATAAGTCGGATTCAGAATTTAAAATTTACGAGTTTTTAATTTTAGTCTTTTAGAATTACTGAGTTCTACCTTATATTTGTTTAGATTAAATAAAAATTAAAAATAAATTATTGAATTGGGTTCTGCAAAACCGTATAAAAACATGGTACATACGACCGTACGTATAATCTAATCCTAATTCCTCCGAGTCGCCTCATTATTCTTAGTGTTTTAAGCGTTCAACACTTTCACTTATTGTCATGGACGGATTGGGCTCCTCTCCATTTTCCTTTTCTCCATTTTCCTCAAGTTCTACCTTGGATTAGAAAGACATGGCATGAATTAGAATTAATGGCTAAGTTTAATTGACTAAAACAAGGCCCTAACCATTGTTTACATAATTAATAACTTATCCATAAATATATTAGAATATTTTTCTCTCTCTTCCTATTTTACTTTTCCTACCCAGTAAAATATCTTTTTTGATTTACCCGATTATTTTTTGCCACTTAATTTTTTTCCCTAATAGACCCCATTATTCAATAGGTGATATTTTTCATTTTTTTTTCAATTATGATGCTTATAAATTCACATAATATAGACTCCATAATTCAATTGGTAATTGTATATTTCTGAAAGAATTGTCTATATTCTGAAAAATATCGCTATTAAAGAATTGTCATAGTTGAAAAAAAAATGGGATGGAATATTAAAATAGGAAGAGCAAGAAAATATTTTAATATATTTATGGATAAGTTATTAATTATATAAACCATGGTTAGGGCCTTGTTTTAGTCAATTAAATCTTAGCCATTAATTCTAAACCGTGCCATGTCTCTCTATTCTAAGGAGCCGTTTGGACATGGTTTGAAACCATGCTTGGACATATAATTTGGATATCCTAAGTTGTATTTTCTCTTATAGACATAAAACCCCACAAGTTGTGAAAACTATCAAAACATTCTCAATTCTTATACAATTTTACCAAATGAGCAAGTCGTAGTTCATAACAAAATTAATATGCTACTAGAAGGCCTTTCTAAAAAATATAACATCAATTGATCAAACTTTAGTTCAATAAAAACGAAAATTTAACATGAATAGTAATGTAATTACTCTTTAATATAATCCTCCAAATGGTAGACATAAATAAAGGTTGGTGGAAGTTAATGAGATTGGTAAATGGTTGGTGGGAGTAATTGTTAAAAATATTTACCAACTTATGGGTCTTTTTATTATAAAATATAAACTTATGGGTTAATTTTTATATTTAAATTTTTTAAAACCATGGTTTGAAACCATGAGATGAAATGCATGTCCAAACGCTGGTTTCATCTCATGGTTTCAAACCATGATTTCAAACCGCATGTCGAAGCGCCTACTAAGGTAGAACTCGGGAAAAATAGAGAGAAGGGAAATGGAAAGGAGCTCAATCCATTATGAACGTGCGTGCTTGTGGCTCTTGTGTAACAAGGTAAGTCGGAGATTTTCTTATCGCCATTGATGCGAATTCGAACTAATTGAATTAATAGGTATATAAAATAGTTAAATAAAAAAATAAAATTAAAATAAAGCTTTTGATAATGGGATGGTCTTAAATGGTGCAATTATTCATCTTGTCCGAATAATTTCAGCACATTTTGAGAATATATTTTATGCAGATGCAGGATATTCTTTTTTAGTTTCTCACCCATTCTTGTCGTTTGATATTAATAGCCTGTTTGGCCAAGCTTATTTTTTCTTTAAAAGTACTTATTTTTTTCAATAAGTGCTTATTTTAAAAAAAATGAGGTGTTTGGCCAAGCTTTTGGGAGAAAATAAGTACTTTTGGGGAGTAGCAGAAGCAGTTTTTCAGAAGCTAAAAAAATAGTTTTTGCCCAAAAGCACTTTTTTGAAAAGTACTTTTGAGAAAAATACACATAGAAGTACTTTTTAAAAGCTTGGCCAAACACTAATTGCTGCTCAAAAGTACTTTTTAAATTAATTGGCCAAACACAAACTGCTTTTAGCCAAAAATACTTTTTTGAAAAGTACTTTTGAAAAAAGCACTTTTTAAAATAAGTTGTTTTTAGAAGCTTGACCAAACAGGCTATAAGACTGGGAAGCACTTTCTAATAGGATTTTCTCCATACCCACAAGTTGAACACGAAACCGTTGATTAAGTAGGTGTTTAGCCATAGGATTTGGGAGCCTAATTTCATATTTTGATTTCAAGTCAACTTTAGTTTATCAAATATGCACAAAATTTCAATTTCAAATCCCAAATTATCCAAAAAGTAGGATTTGGAATTTCAATTTATGATTTCAATTTTTTAAAATGTAAACTTGACCCATAAGTTTATATTTTGTAAAAGAAGACCAATCGGAAAAGAATCATGCTTGACGTGAAGAGATTATCCGTACCATGTGAAATAAAATATATTAAAGAATAACTAGTTACTACTATTGTTAATCTTTTGTGAACCAAAGGGATCTTTCTAAAATTATGCGTATTTGAAAGTTTTTAATAACATGTAATCGCGAGCATTTATTTATAAAAGGAATATAGAGATATGTAATTTATTAATGATACCTTATTTATGAAATTTGATTTGCTCATTTGGTAAGATTGTATAAGAGTTGGGGAAGTTTTGATAGTTTTTACAAATTGTGGAATTTTAATGTTTATGAGAAAAAATTCAACTTAAGAAATCCAAATTGCATGATCAAACAAAATTTCAACTTCAAATCAACCCGATTTCAAATCATAATTTAAAATCATGTCCAAACAAGCCCTAGGAGTGAAAAAATCCTATCCATCCCAGTATCCTCAACAACACTACTTTGAGAAAGTTGAAGTATATATATGCATTTAATTGTATCAGAAAATCTTAAAACCACCACTAATGTAAAAAAAAAAAAAAAAAAAAAAAAAAAAAACACACATGATGTAACAATAATGTCAAAAATAGTACTATGATTCATATAAGAATATAATGAAAATGGAGGACTTTCTATTGATGGCTCAAAAGTCATCTTTTCTTTGATTTAACCATCCGTTTTTCAAAACTCTCATTAGCTTGATTACTCGGACTAGTAAATTTTGAATATTGAATAATTAAATCGAAAAAATAAAATTGATGACTTCCCTTAGCAATCAATAGATAAACATGCCCAAATTCTTTGCAAATCTTGATCATCCAAAGGGGCCTGATGAACATCAACAAAAAGCTGGCCAAAATGTTGACTCTGCTCAATAAGTCCAACTACTCCTGAATTAATCACACACAAATTTTCTCCAACTTCTGAAGTACACTTTTGTGGTGTTTTTTCTAATAAATCCTTATGCAATTTCAAAAATTGATTTTTGATTTTCCCAACTTCTTCACACCAATTTTCAACTTCTCTTTTTCTTTTCCTTTTTTCTGCTTCCTTCACTTGTACCTCAATCTCCAAAACTATGCCATTTAATACCTTTATATTGCTTTGAAGGCTTTGCCAATTGTACTCAAAGCTGTCTTGATTGTTCCTTGTGGGATTCATTAAAGTGTCTATCATCTCAACGTCCATGTCCATTTTGTTTCAAAATTCTCCTGCATGCAATAAAATTAAAAAGAGAAATTCAAATAATCATGTCTAAAGTGAAAATTGAAAGGATGTAATCAAAAAGATGAAATCACTAGTACTATATACCTTTGATATCCAAATGTAAAAGTCAATTGAACCATCAACACTTGATGGCAGGAGAAGAAGCTATGTCTTTAATTTTTTGTATAGACAACAAGATGGATTATTTGAAAATTAAAATATAAGAAGAAGAAAAAAGTCAATAACTTTTTATAGAATAGATATCATATCACGTAGTAACATGTTTGCTAAAATATAGATGATAAATAGAGGAGGGACCAATAAGGGTTGTGGTGAGATGAATAGGATCTCTTCACCTTTAATCAGAGGTCTCATGTTCGAGCTTTCTGAATGAAAAAGATCTTGATAGAAAGTAATTTTCTCTTAAACAGGTCTTACGCGATGCTCCTACCGAATTAGTTGGAACCTCAAAGGAATACATAATACCGGATTGAAAATACATTAAAAAAAAATAAAGAGAGAAGGAAAAGATAAAAGGTTAGGAATTTGGAAGGAACCTGGAAAATGCCTTGCAACTATCACATAATACTAAAAAAAGAAACTCAATCGGGGGATCAACATCTTCAAGAAGTAAGAATAGTTCAAAAGACAACTCTAGATTGAAGGACATGAATATCTGATAAATTTATCCATTCATTTGCTATATAAAAAGACTAAAGAAACTTTCTTATTGTTTTTTAGTTTGACTTCTTAATACCATGTCCAATCAATCGTGAAAAACAATAATTATGTGTACATCCTTAGAATAGATCATGACAAATTAATTCTTATATGTGTGAATTGGCAAAGCACTAACATGAAGTTGACATTGACTGATAAATCCTTATATAAATACCATTTATCTATACTAAAGGGGCTATTTTAAAGAAGCTATTGAGTTTAAACATTCAATACTATCTTGGCGATGATTTATGACGTTTGTGGACCATATGAGCCTGATTTCGGTACGATCACTATAATTAAGTGTTAAAAAGTGTATATACAAAACATAAGAACTAATACTATACAAATTGTTTGAATTTGTTTTTTTTTTTTTTTTTAATCCGAAAATTCAATTCTATGTTCAGTATTATGTTACCTCATTTGAATTTAAGATTGTGCATGCGATCAAATTGGACCATCATCTGTCAGGAAAAATGAAATTGAACATCAACACTTGAAGGCAGGAGAAGAAGCTAGCTATGCCATTTTTTTATTTTTTTTATACAGACAAGATGGATTTGAAAACCAAAATATAGAAATTATAAATATAAGAAGAAAAAAAAAAAACAGAGATCACGCAGTAACATGATGGCTAAATGGTAAAGAGATAAGGGAAGATTAAAGGGGTAGGAATTTGGAAGGAACCCACAAATGCCTTGCAAGTGTAATATTTAGTAAATTCACATGAAAGTTATTGTTAGATGAATTACTCCCTCCGTCCCTAAATATATACTTGTCACGTTTCACTTCTTGAGAGTCAATTTGATTAATTCTGGAGCTAAATTAAATTAGATTAGTTTAATATTTTAAAATTAAAATTTAGATATTCCAAAATTATACAAAAAGTACTATAAGTTGCAACTCTTCTTATACCAATATGGTAAAAAAAATACATCTTAAAATATTGATCAAAATTCATATAGTTTGACTCTAGAAAAGCATAATATTTGGTGACGGAGGGAGTACATCACAGTATTTGTTTTTCTTTCTACGTGAAGAATTAATGAAAAATTAAAATATAGTATTTTATAAGCTTTGCCATAAAAATCAACAAGAAAAAAATCTCATATTTTTCTTTAGAAGAAACTACCTATGATCCAATAATTGCATATCCTCTAATGTGCCTGGATTATTTAAGAGGACCTTACTAAATACCTAGACTAAAGCAATCTAATTTACTTCTATATTAATGAAATTTAGAGCAAAAAGCTTTTGAAATAAAATAAAGATACATAAATACAAGTTTGGTTTATTAGCATTCCCCCCCCCCCCCCCCCCCCTTTTTTTTTTTTTTTTTCACATCAGCAGGAAATAGCAAAACAAAACATTGTTACATGAATTACACCAAAACAATTCAGCCTCAACTCTGGAAGCTGATTAGGGGGGAGAGAAACATTTAGTCATAGGCAGAAAAAAATACACATAACTTATTGAGTAAATGCCTTAAACCCTATGCTGCTCGGACTATCCAAAAATATTGTTGTGCGTGTCAGATCCTCTAAAAATGCACTACTTTTGGAAGATTATGCACATGACCGTTACAATTTTTGAATAGCCCCAGTAACATAACTTAAATAAAAAATACAATTCTTACAAATAGTTAACAAAGGGCTGAAGCTCATTTCTTGTGCTGGGATGATCCCATTCCAAAGACTCCCACCATTCTTTATCATTTGAATGTATAGCAATTTCTTTGAGTGTAGAGGGAATTTTGAGTTTCTCATCTTCCTCTTCAGGGGAAAAAAAGAAAGGCAATTTCCTTAACTTACCACATTCCTTTATTGACACTTTCTTGATTGAGTTACAAACCATTTTTCCATTGCATATGCTTTTCAATTCTGGCAAAGACCATAAGCATATTCTTGTCAATTTTGGAAGGACGACGAGTCCATCATTTTCGTCTACAATTATTTCCTCTATTTGACTACAAGAAAGGACATATATCCTCTCAAGATTTTGCAGGTTCGAGCATAGATCGATTGGAAGTAGCTTCTTGATATTGTGACATCTTTCGATTCTTATCATTCTAAGGAAGGAAAAAATACCAGCTAGAGGAATTGAAGAACTCAAACTTGTTTCCCACTCGTCGAAAATACCAATAAAACTAGGCAATTCAAGGAGATCAAGATGCTCGAGAGAATGAAATAAGACGGATTCTTGCCCCTCTTTTACCTTCATAAGGTACTCTATTTTGTTGCACCAGCGAACTTTGAAGTACTTTAGATCTTTAGATTCATAAAGACATGGCAAACAATCTGAAAGACAGCCACTGAAGTTATTGCAGCTCTCAATTTTTAAGTGTTGAATGTCTTGTGGAAGCGATAATACTTCATCTTCTTTTCCAAGTCCATAACACTTGACTAATTTATCCGAAATTCTTCCATGATTGAATTGGATTTGTGTCATTGGTCCTGAGCCATCATGGTCACCTACTAATATTCTGTAAAACCCAAGGCATCCCTCATTTTCTTGAGCTATGATGAATCGGTTGAAGTCATGAATATTAGAGAACCTGCCTTGAAATTCTTCCAACTCTTTTAGCATCTCTAGTTCCTCACCTTGTATGTCCATATGATGCGATAAGACTAGGCGTTGCAGAGTGGAGAGTTGAGGCAATATCCCTATTGGTATTTTCTCGACCCAACGCATTGCATACATATTCAGGCATTTGAGGCTCAACAGAGCCTCAAGGGATTCAGGAAGAGTCTGAATCCCGGTGCCACTTAAGTCCAATTCTTGCAATGAGTTGAGTTTTTCCAAAGTTGGGATTGATCTAAGATTCCAACAAAATGCAAGCAAGAGCGCGGTGAGATTCTCCAAGTCGGATACAGAATCAGGCAATTTCTCAATGCAAGTATGGCCTAAATCTAGAACACGTAACGCCTTCATGTGCTTGAAGAAAGAATCTGGGATTTTCCATAAGTGATAATTCTGCTGCAACATCAAGGTTGTCAGTCTAGGACAATTAGCTGATGTTCCTGGTGGAATTTCAGCTATGTTGTTCCTCATTAGAGATACCTGTTAGGAGCAAAAACTTAGACAAAAATTATTATTTTTGTTCCAAGATCTATATCATATCAAATTATTAAGAAAATAAACAAAGTGCAGAAGTGTACATGAATCCATGAGTATTAACAAAATTCTTCATTCTTACAGCTATTGATCTTCCAAACCAAAGACGTACAAATGTCATAATCATATGTCCAATTTGGAGACCATAACCCTATTTGTAATTGTGCGTTGTTTCGTTATTTCTAGTTTAGCTCATCATTATACATAAAAACTCATACTTAGTGAGGTGTCTTAGGCCGATTCAACATTAAATGTTAGCAAATTACTTTTAATTATAACAAAACCTTCTAATAATAACGAATAACAATACCTTGTCCAAATTTTCCAGCCATTCATCCTCCATTGGTGCATCATTCAGTTGAACTCCAGCTTTCACCATAAATATAGGATTTTCTTTAGTGATCCTAAGTGCCATATCCCTAATCAGATTGTGCATTTTCACACATTGATTACCTTCACTGTCTATGCCACTTTCCAACAAACATACACCTTCCAATCTGTTCAATATTTCATATCCCTCTTCAAATTCTGCCTCGCGAGTCTCTCGTTCATGGATTAGCCCCTCTGAGATTAACCTACTTATCAATTGATCCTTAGATATTTTCTCATCTTCTGGATACAAACAACAATACAAGAAACATTGTTGTAACTTTTGTTCCTTCAAGCAGTTAAAACTATATAACAACATATTCATAACATCATTGTTCTCCCCTTTAACTGACTCTTGAATAGTAATATTTTCCAAAGCCTTTCTCCATTGATCAACATTATCCAATTCCAATTCTCTTAGTCTTGTAGCTATTGTAATAATTCCAAGTGGAAGGCCACTAGTACAATTATTTACCATAGATTTGGCAATTCCTTCAACTTCTAGAGGAATCACTTGTTCATTTCCAAGACTTTCTATAAACAAACTCCAAGATTCCTCTACTTCAAGTGTTTTCACTCCAAATTTCCTTTGACATCCCATATTTCGACACGTTTGGAGCAACGAACTTGTTACTATCAATCTTCCCCCTTCAACTTTTAGAGGATTACCTAACATTTTCAAAGGTACATCTTCCAACACATCATCTAGTATTAGTACAAAATCCTTTTTCCTTTTGAATGATTCATGTAACGCGATCGCCCTCTTCTCTTCATCTTGTTCCACTAAAAGATCCAATCCAAGGGCTAGAGCAATATCACCTTGCAACCCCTTGATGTTGCATTGTTGAGAAACATTTATCCAAAAAACTTGGGATTGAGTTTTTTGTTCAAGAATATGATTGATGAGCTTGGCTAATGTTGTTTTTCCAACCCCTTTAACTCCATATATACCAATGCTTGTTACTTTATCTTTCTTTAAACATCTCCAAATTCTTTCACATGTTCTCTTGTTTTCTTGACCAAATAGCTTTGTTGGGAAAAATGACTCCCCTGCTTCATTTGCTTCCATTTTTGTCACAAAATATTCAAAGGAGTTCTTTTAATCTTTTTACCCCTAGGATTAATCAAGAAACAACATTAAACACAAAATCCTGTTTGTGTTGCAAAATTACACAAATAAGCTATGAAGAAGAAATAAAACTTGACAAGGATATTTTCATAAACTACAAGGATTTCTAAGCTGAGTTTCAGAGAAATATGGAAAGAGTATAAAAGTGAAAGAGTTTGTTGTGACCGGTATAAAATATATTTACACAATTAGTACACGTTAAAGGTAATTGCAGCTAAATCTTTATTATAAATTAATTTATAACCTGGTAAAATTGGTAATTAACGCAATGCAGCAGGTTGAAATTCACTTATAGTGTGAAAAAAATTCACACTATCAATGCAATATATGCATAACTAAACTAGTTGAGATACTGCAATAGTTGCCAAATTAATGTTCGTTACAATGAAACATGTCTTTTTCTTTCTCTTGGTACAACAGATTTTTTTTTTTTTTGGAAGACTTATTTTTCGAAAATATTTTCCTAAAATCTAGTGTTTGGTTGAAGAATGAAATATTTTTAAACAAAAATATATATTATAAGTTGATAATAATGTTGTTAAATCAGTAGTGTTCTCACAAAATCTTTCAATATTAAGATTGGTAATAATGTATAAGTGTTGGTTGAAGGCTTGAAGCATATATGAAGTTAAGAGTTGAGATAGTTATGACAAAAATCGACTTCAGCCAAAGAGTGAAAGGAGTCATGTTCTCCTTTTTGGTGAATTTTCTATTGTAGCAACCAAATATCATAATATGACATACTTCTCCAAAACCAAAAACATTCTCTGAAAAATATTTTTGTCATACCAAACACTTATTATTAGCGGATTTCATTTACTTGTATCTCAACTCTTACTTTAAATCTCTTGTTTCAACCAATATTCACATTCATGTAAACACCTAGAAGCTTTTGGGCCATAGCATCGACATACTATATGAACAATTTATCAATCAATTCACAACTATCGTAAAGAAAATACTAGAAGTTCCAATCTAAGATAAAAGTAAAGACTAAAGAGAGCAATATACCTTAAAACTTTTGTTTTATCCTTGATGCTATCTTTAACTCACATTGTGAGTCCAGTTATTTCTTGAATTGACGTGCCATCATGTTTTTGAAAAGCCAATTAACTCAAACATAAAGCAAAAATTACAAAACAAATGGAAGGAATTGTTAAGCAAAAAAAGATCACGAATGAATTTTTTTTTTTTTCCTTTTGAAAGACAATGAAAATGAATGAAAATCATAAAGCAAATAGCATTAGTTATAATGAAAAATCTAAGGTTTCTTCTTGAAGGAGCTGGCCAGGGAAGGTAGTTTTATTAATTAGTGATAATTGCTTACCACTAAAATCGAATAGAAAATAGGTAGTTAAATATGCTTAATTAAATTATATATTGTTTAATTAGTTCGGTACATATTAAAATAACAGGTCATATATATACACATTATATTCAACTCGAAACTCTTATGAACCTTCGAACATGTAGACCACTACCAGTTCTTGGGACTACCATTTTGTTGTACAATTGGTATCCTTTATTTTTTTTTTAAAAACCAAAGAGTATCTTTATTTTTAATTTTTTCTATTTGTTGTTAATAATTAAACTTTAAGCATTTTCTGGCAGGTAGATCATCTAGGTCTTCCCTTTTTTCTTCAACCAAATTTATTATTTCTGTGTAGATGTACAATCTCATTGTTTAGTTTGGGAGCATCTCTACGAGTAAGGTTGAGGTTTCAATTCCAATGCCCATCTTGTGATTTAATATAGTATTCTTTTTCTTTGTCATTCTTTGTTTGATTAATTTGTTCTTTCAACATCTCAAGTTTGACATATTAAACTTCCTATTCTCCCTTAGTAATCGTAAATTTTTATATAATTAAAATCAAATTTCTATAAATTTAGCACCAGTGATGAAGGCTGTAACTTTATTGGGTCCTGAACTGAAAAACGAAAGCTTTAAAGGAAGAGGATTCTAAAACAACACATTCTGCGGCAAAGACCCATTTGATGGCGCATTCGCGCCTGCTTGAGTTTCACTTTATAGCTATAGCTACGGGGCTTTCCGAATTAGCTTACGACAAGTCCTAGCATTAGTATGAGTTCGTTGACCGTGCAAGGGCGATCCATCTTATTATGAATCCCACGATAACAAGAAATCAAAATTAATTGTTTGATGTCTCTGGTCTTCTTGCCTATAAAAGGAGTTGATGGAGATAATGTGCATTTTAATATCATATTAAAGTTCCATATTCATTCATCAATCAATGACCATAAATGTGTAACAATTTCCACACGTTTTGGTGCCATAACATGGCAATTACTTTAATTTTGTCCTTCCACTATCTCATTACTCATATGAGTTATGGATGCATGTGGTCTTATTTTTCTTTGTAACCTTTTACTCATAATTCAGACTCTGTTGCATTTTGCAACCCTATCCTGTGTCCTCTTTGGCGGTTTGCACCCCGTCCTATTTTTTTTAATGATTCGCATCCTAACCTCTTTATTTTTTTACAAAACAACAAAAACACTCTTTTTAAAAAAATTCTACAAGGACAAAATTGGAAATACAAAAAAAAAGGGCACAAAATTAAAAAAGGGCTAAATAAAAAAATAAGAATTCCCGCCAATCAAAAACTAAATTCAATTCGAACAGTCCAAACACATAATTTCATATTTGGAAATATCTCAAGATGGAAACCAAAAAGGAAAATGAATTTCTAGGTGTTTTATAGTTGATCCATCTTCAGTTTGAATTGTTTCTACATGTGTGTGTGTAAAAGTTTGATTCTCAGGTTTTTGGCTGTTGACCCATTTACAATTTGAATTGATTCTGGCATTAAATTTGATGAACACATGAATTGATATATATATAAAAAATCATCTTTTTTTAGGTAAAGATTTGATTTTGAGGTATTTGATTGCTGACCCATTTGCAATTATCATTTGGCATTAACTTTGACGAACAAGTGCGAATTAATATATATAAAAAATCATTTTGATGTGTAACAATTTGATTTTGAGGTGTTAGATATATGTAGTTGACTCATTTGCAGTATCAATTTATTCCTGGGTCTGAGATATCCAAGTCAAAGCGAAGAAGAACCCATATTAGGGATGCGTTTTACAATGTCAATGTGATGCCTTCGGAGTTTTTTCTCAAGTTCAGAAAAGAAATTAAGAGCTATCGTCCTATTGATTTGGTGTTAACTTGGAGGCACTAATTTCAATCAATGCTGGAGAGTGTGGAACAGCAGTGTATCGATGCCCATTAGACTGAAATCTAATTTCGTTTTTGGTTGCAATCTTGAGATATTTTTGGATATGGGATTGTGTGTTTGGACTGTTCAAATTGAATTTAGTTTTTGATTGGCGGGAATTCACATTTTTTATTTAGCCCTTTTTTTAATTTTGTGCCATTTCTTTTTGTATTTCCAATTTTGTCCTGGTAGAAATTTTTTAAAAAGAGTATTTTTATTGTTTTGTAAAAAATAAAGAGATTAGGGTGCGAATCATTACAAAAAATAGGACGGGGTGCAAACCACAAAAGAGGACACAGGTTAGGGGTGCAAAACGCAACGTACTCCATAATTCATCGATATTCTCCATATTTACATCTCTTTATTACCCATTAATCCACTCTTTCATCCAATTCAATTCACAAGGATGAATTCTTCAACTATAAATAGTTTGTCATCCTTACCTTATGTGTGTAAGAAAAATATTGGAGAGTTCTTGAAAAAGTGAGGATAAAAGAGAGTAATTTTATGTTGAAGGAAGGTGTTCTTTTAGTGGAGCCTTGGACTCAACATCTCGTCCAGAGTTGGTTGAGTCACACGACGTTGACAGGCTGTTGTATCCTGGAGGGGACAAGTCAGAGTTATACTGCTGGACCGGTGAAGATTATGCCGCAGTGGGCTTGAATCTCCTTAAAGAGAGCGAGATATCCGCGCCTCAGCCTGAAGAATATTTATTTACTTTGTTCTTCATTTTATTTCAACTGTAATTTATTGTAATTTGTGGTATATTCACCAACAATTTTAAGGAGATTCAACTTTGTTATAGTTTGAAAAAATCGCGGATATCAAGATTGGAGATGTCAACATCATTTCGCTTCGACGTCGTTAGGTCTCTTTAAGAGATGGAAGGGTAAAGTATTTTTTTTCTACTTGCTCAACTCAACCGGAGGAAAGGTAAAAACTATTTACCTTATATTTTTATGAATAAAGTGATACTACTTTTCAAGAGTATAAATTGTTATTCAAATTCTCAAAATAGAGGGGGCTAATGAAGTGAGAAAAATATTTATCATGAAAAGTGATTTCTGCATCTTTGAGAGTGCTTTATAAAGTGTGGCAAGTGCATGTATTAATCTTTAAAAATTCACTTGTTTTTGCCTCAATGGTTGATCATTTGTTGATCTTTGGGTCCAACACTAGTGTTGTTAAATTAAATTAAAAATGTGTGTAGCAGCCATTTTGACGTGAGAAATTTGAGTGAGGCAAATATCATTCTTGGAATGAAATATAAAAAACATGTGATAAAACTTTTCTTACTCGGTCACATTATGTTGAGAAAATTGTGAAGTGCAATCATGTAGATTGTACATGTGTTGCAATTCCTTTTGATTAAGTGTTTATTTATTTCAAATTCAAAGTGAAAAATAGTGATAAATCAAAAAAGAGTATGCTAGCCTAAATATGAGTTGTGATTGACTGCACTTGGCCTGATATTGTGTATGCAGTAGAAGTACTTTGCAGGTACAAGCAAACCAGGTATATTTACTTGGTAAGAAAGTTGGTGGCTTGTTATATAAAAAATATCCTGTTGTACTCAAAGACTTTTTTAATGCATATGAGAATATTTGGTATTGTTTATTGGAAATAAAAATTTATTATTGTAACTCTACTATGGAGGCTTAGTTTATTACTTTAACTTCAGTCAATGAAGAAGAGAATTGGTGGAGAAATTTATTACTTCAAATATCTTATTTTGAGAAACCAATTCCTCTAATTTTAACTTATGTGAAAGGACTGTTGTTATTGGTAGAGTTCAATACCGTTATCACAACGGTAAATTCAGACCCCATGAGGAGAACATATAATATTGTGAGATTATTTGTGAAAAGTGGTATACCATAAATATTAATTGTGTAATTTGTGATAATCTTGCAGATTTATAGACAAAGGCCTTTGCAAGAGAGGGTCTGAAGCACATCGAGGGGGATGGGATTAAAGCCCGAAAATTTCTAAGTCATGTATGAGGAAACCCAACCTGGGGACTAGAGATCCTATAACCAGGTTCAATGGGAAAGACAAATCATATGATGACTTATGGTGAAAATGCTCTATTTTATTTATTCCCTCCTTATGATATGGGTGCATTATTCTATAACAATTTGTGGAGGTTGAGTCTATGAACTCTTAATGAAAATATGTAGCTCGTATGAGTGGGATGTTAAAGTTACAGAAGCACCCTTGACAGATTTCACCTATGTGAGTATAGAGGTAGGCTGCTTCCTATGAGAATTGAGTTTGTTCTCAAAAGCACTCATGAAAATCGGGATAGCACAAGGCCGTAATGTGTTGGCTATTAAAGCTCATGTCAAAACCTTGATTATTATGTGTAAGCAGTGATACTTTATTTCTCCTAAGCAGTCATAATTTAATGCGGAGCACACTACTGACTCTGGAGTAAAGGTTACTATATTGCTAATTGAAGGTTCAATGCAGAGCATACCTTCATTATGCATAATAGTCTCCCTTCAACTAAATTGGTGATAACTCTCTGACTATAATATTAAAATGAGTGGGGGATTGATGGATATAATGTGCATTTTAATATCATATTAAAGTTCCATATTCATTCATCAATGACCATAAATGTGTAACCATTTTCACACATTTTGGTGCCATAACATGGCAATTACTTTTGTCCTTCCACTATCTCATCATATGAGTTATGGATGAATGTGGTCTTATTTTTCTTTGTAACCTCTTACTACTACATAAAAAAAATTCATTGATATTCTCCATATTTACATTTCTTTATTACCCATTTTTTTGTAGTGATAATTCTATATCCCGTATTTACATTTCATCCAATTCAATTCACAAGGATCAATTCTTCAACTGTAAATAGTTTGTCATCCTTACCTTATGCGTGTAAGAAAATTATTGGAGAGTTCTTGAAAAAGTGAGAATTAAAGAGAGTAATTTTATGTTGAAGGAAGGTGTTCTTTTTGGTGGAGCTTTGGACTCAAAATCTTGTCTAGAGTTGGTTGAGTCACATGACAATTGACGGGTTGTTGTATTCCGGAAGGACAAGTCAGAGTTATACTGCTGGACCGGTGAAGATTATGCTGCAGTGGGTTTGAATCTCCTTAAAGTGAGTGAGATATTCGCGCCTCAAGATATTTATTTACTTTGTTCTTCATTGCTTGAATCTCCTTAAAGAGAGCAAGATATCCGCGCCTCAGCCTGAAGAATATTTATTTACTTTGTTCTTCATTTTATTCATTTTATTTTTAACTGTAATTTATTGTAATTTGTGGTATATTCACCAACAGGAGTCAGCCCAACATGGCAATAATAGACAGATCAAAGATTTACACAGTCCTTGTGTGTTTGCTTTATGCTTAATCAATGAATTGCAAGTACATCATGCCTCCCTACCCCCCCCCCCCCCCATGTTAAGATCATACCCTTGCTCAAAGGACTCGAATAGGCTTTCACAAAGAACCTGCTTCCCTTTGAGGTGGAAACAGATTCCCAGGTACCGGCAAACCTTATAAATGCATCTGATAATCATACTTTAATACTTTGAATGATTGCAGGCCCTCCTAAAATCTACAAGTCAGACGAATATCCCGTGAAGCCAACTTTGTTGTGCATAGCCTAGCTAAATATGAAAGGAAAATGTGCTCGAATATATTAGCTATGGATAAAGATGTATTTTAATCCTCCTACTTTCATTTCCTTTACTTTCTGCAAAGACATTTCTGGGATAACTTCATCACGATCTGTCCCATTATGTAATAATCTCTACTTTTATTTTAATGCAAAGTTCTTTGATTCCAGCCAAAAAAAAAAAAACTAATTCCTACATCTTCGACACGGAATACATATTTATATATGAAAAATCACCAATATGTCGACCAAAAAAAAAAAAGTTAAACTAAAAGTATAATAGGTTCAATAGTGAGAATATAAATATTCAACCTGTCAAATTTAAAGCAAAAATATACTTATTCGTAATAATACACTTTTTTAAAAATCTTGAGTCAGCCTCGTTGTTGTTAAACAGATGATATTTAAATTAATCAAAAATTAGTAGAAACACCATTATTTGGACCATATTGGCCGAAGAATAGGAGGAGAAAATATAGTGTCTAAATAACTATTACAAACATTGTTCGAGATTTTCCTAACAAAAGTGGTTCCTAATTTGTCTGTCATACAGATGCTAGGACAAACACGAGGAATTTCACCCAAAATAATGTTGTCAAAACTGTCCTCTTGCCCTCATTTTGCCATCATGTCCGTCACCCGATTCTGCTCCTTGTAGACATGACTAACTAGACTGCTCCCTCCCCCTCCCTACCCCCCCAGTTTGGATGGTTGTTTCCCGTGGTTCATGAATGTATAATATGATATAGTCTCCCCAATAGCCACCAGCATTCATTGAATAAACTTTTGTAAGTTTCATTTGGGTGATTTAAGATTTTAATTACCTCTGTTGAGTCTATGCAAATTTCAAGTGGTTTGAAAATCTTTTTTGACTACAAATTGTAGTCCTCTGGAGAATGAAGAGCTAAAATTTCTGCTCTTGTATTGTTAGTCTTTTGGAGGCCTTTTCTTAATTCAAGTATCCAGTCTCCACTGCTATTTCTAAAGACTCCACCAATCTCCCTTTTCCTAGGTTTTCCAAGGTTAAACCATCAGTGTTCAACATTATGTTATTGTTTATATAAGGGGGACAACCATTTGATGTGGATGGTAGTATTGTTGTTATCCCTCATGCCTTGGTCAGTAGCAGTAATGAATTTGATGGCACAATTGATAACATTTTCAACATTTGTGGTGGTTTTAACATTGTCGAATTGGTTGTGATTCCTAGTTAGCCATAGGTGTCACATCCCAAAGAGTAAGATAGTATCCCACATCAGAATACCGTTAAACTTCTTGTTTTTGAGGTTATTCTAGATGTGGTTCCAAGGATTGTTATTTTGGAGTATGATAAGAGCATGATTGTGGTTAACAACATCCTTGCATATGTCTCTGTCTACACGGAAAATCGATACAGTTGAATTTGTGTTCGTGGTCAGGGACACGTGGATCAATGTACTCAAAATTATGAATTAGCAAATAATAATTAACAAGACAAGTGAGAGTAAAGAATAGCTACTTATGGAGCCTGGGCCTTGGAGAAGCTTTGAGCTAGAGTCTCCAGGCGGTGAATCACTATAACCTCAACAAATTAAGCAAGAAAGAGTGAATGCTAAGAATAATATGAATACTTTGTATTGTTGTATAATGTTTCAGATGCCTTATAATAGAATAACAACAACAACATACCCAATGAATCCCACAATGTGAGTACCTCTATTTATACTAAAGTTATGGGGTACAAGTTCAATGAATCTTGCCCCCACTAATGTTATAAATTAATGTTGTAGTAATGGTGGAAATAAAGATAACAATAATGCCTATTAAAATCCATGATAGGTGCAAAGTCTTCTTGTAACGGTTGCATTGAATGATGTTTGACCGGTGAATTGGCATACTTCTTCGGACCCTTTATAGTTTCTGTTTCCAGTAGCGGTTCCCAAATTACTTTTTCGGACCGTCATTATGCTTTCCCGGAGTCTCTCGCTTGCTGACTTGAATTTGACATGTCACCATCGCCACGTGTCATCTTTTAATATGTTCACTTGTTGTCAACGGATTTTGCCCTGTACAGATAGTCCCCCCACTTTCTGGTTACTCGCTGAGATGTGACAGGGAAGTGGAAGATTTTCTCCTTCTTGCTGGAAATTCATGTAATCACCCTCGTAACTACCTCATTAAAAACATTGCCGAAAAAACCCAATTGGGACAAAAATCAGGCAAAGGGAAAAAGAGTGCAGTACTTAGGGATTCATATGATAAATCGGCCACTGGTTCTTCTACCATCAATGGCCAGTTGGTGCTGAAAAAGTACCACCACCACAGAAAGTGTGATCTCGGGTTTTTAGTGTTCACCCGGAACTTTTAATCTTTGAATTTTGACTTTCAGATTTTTTGTTGCACCCAAAACTTTTAAACTTCGAATCTTGATTCTTGGGTTTTTAGTTACACCCAAAACATTAAAACCTCGCAGCCTTGGAAGCTAGGGAAATTAATGACCAAGAATTTTCATCTAGCCTTTTAGCCATTTAACTGGACGGCTTTATAAGAGAGGGCCCTTATACTTCAGTGCTTACGAAGAGGGTGTCTCCTGTTCATTTGGGCACAATTGTTCGGATTCGTAATCCTTATTTACTTTTAAGCATGAGCAAATTTAAGAATGATTTCGTTTCATTCGGATATATATGAGAATGTTTAGAAGGTGCAAGTTTTGCTTCATTCCATTCCTTGAACGTACATAAGTGTTTATAACTTTGCGTATACAATAGTTTATAGGAAATGAACAAAAATACACTGCAAGAGAACTATGGTTGTGATGACATCTATTGGGTCTAGCCGGTTCCTGATTCTGGTTCCTTCTATTTTTTCCGGGGCTGATCTGGCAGTCCCCAGTCTTTATTCCGGAGCCAGTTCGGGCTATCTTCGGTATCTTTAACGGACATGATCCCTTTGGGCACAATCTTTTTTTTCACTGTCCTGGAGCCATCTTCAAATGCTTCTGGTATTTATTGCGACAGTCCCCAGTGTTCGTAGACATTACTGTTCTTCATCTAAGTTATTTTCTAGCGACTTGCTCCTAAAATACTCCTGCCTCCTGCCATTCCGTGGTCCTAACGGGTATGGTTCAAACCGGTGTCTGGAATGCCTCCGATCAAGTTCAGTTGATCTTTATTTCTGACCGTAAAAGATATCGATATATTTACTTGATCATCTTCTACGCGAATGTTCGACGTATATCGATTATGAATATCTTCCCACGTTGTTGCCTGGAGCTCTAGCAAATTTTCCTTGAGTTTTCGTGAAGTATCCAAACTCAGAGGGTTGAGATCCATAGTGAAAGCCTCAGCTGCCCATTCATCCGGAACCACGAGCAGAAACATCGTTTCTTTCTGGAACCGGGTGACAAAGTCACGGAGCAACACGGTCACCCCTAGCATTATACGAAAGATGTCTGACTTTCGCATTTGCACCTTTTGGGATCCAGCATGTGCTTTAATAAATATATCTGCGAGCATAGCAAATGAATCAATAGAGTGTTCAGGCAAAAGAGAATACCAACTTAAAGCCCCTTTAGCTAATGTCTCACCAAATTTCTTGATCAAGACCGATTCAATCTCATTCGATTTTCGGTCATTTCCTTTGATAGCCATGGTATAGGCCGTGATGTGCTCTTGCGGATCTGTTGTCCCGTCATATTTGGGGATGTCCGGCATCTTAAATCTCTTCGGGATCAACTTCGGGGCAGCTTCCGGTTTGTAAGCAAACTGAGCGTACTTTTTTGCATTCGGACCCTCAAGGACTGATAGAGCCCCCGAGATTTGATCCATACGGGCTTGAACCTTCACATACTTTTCTGCTTCCTTAGCGTTTTTGTTCATCTTATCAGTGATGTCTTTTACAAATTATAAGACTTGTGCTTGGAAGGGATCATCTGGGACGGACTGGCTCTAGAATGCGTCTTCACTCCCAATAGTTGTACCCTCCATTCGGTCTCCACTGAGTATATTGTTTTGGACAGTTGGTGTCGGAGGAGTCCCATCGGGTCTTCTGACTCCGGTGTTTGGATTGCCAGAAAGTGCTGAGTTAGTTTGCCTCATGAATTTCATCTCCTCCATCATTGACCGTTGCTGCTCCCTCATGATCTGCATTGCTTCTTCGGGGGTTTCATTAGTAGGCATTGTTTCCTCTGTAACCCGTTGGTTTAGACCGTTTTCGAGGGCAGTTGCTCCATTGTTGTTTCCGGTAGTGAGATGAGTTTGGTCATCAGCAGTGTTTGTCATATTTGAAATATATGTTCTAACAGAAAGAACTTAAGAGAATTAGTATAAGAAAGTAGGTCACAATGATACCATAATTGTCCTGGCCCCACGGTGGGCGTCAAACTGTTTACACGGAAAATCGGTACAGTTGAATTTGTGTTTGTGGTCAAGGACATGTGGATCAATGTAACCAAAATTATGAAATAACAAATAATAATTAACAAGACAAGTGAAAGTAAAGCAAAGCTAGTTATGTAGCCTGGGCCTTGGAGAAGCTTTGAGCTATTATCTCCGGGCGGTGAATCACTATAACCTCAATGAATTAAGAAAGAAAGAGCGAATGCTAAGAATAATATGAATACTCTGTATTGTTGTATAATGTTACAGATGTCTTATAATAGAATGAGTACCGCTATTTATTGTCACACCCTAACTTTCCATAGGGCATGATGGGCACCCGACCCTTATTTAGGGCCGAGCGAACCCGCTGACTCTCGTGATACTCATAATCGTACTGGGCCCTTAAATCATGACACGAATGCATAATGAAAGTTTTCCAAAACAACATGCTTATTATCTTTCTCGACCGAATAAAATCTGTAATCATATGAAATACGTAATATAATGCATAATGATACATCGACTTGCAGCCGCTACAAAAAGCGACATATTATATACATGACTGCGTCGCAAAGTCTCTGGCAACATAAACCGAGATACCACAACATAATTACTCGACTCGGCAGCACTCGGAAGGAATGGAGCTCGCCACTCCGGGCGGAACATCTTCTACTCATCCGTATACATGCGTGGCATGAAACGCGCCCCGAAAGGGGGGTCGGTTTAATACGTACGAGCATGTAAAGCATGAAATACGAAGAACGATCATGCGAAGTACGGAGTACGTAAAAGTAGTACAGTCGACGTAAACCACCAGGCTTGCCTTTGAAACATGAATCATGTGTATCGAAATCATATCCAGCTCATTATGGGACTGAGTGACATAAGTAAGTAATCATCATAGACATATGCATGCATAACGTGTCCCGGCCCTCTAGTGAGGGACTCAGTGAGTAAAATCATCATATACATGAACATATAACGTGCCCCGGCCCTCTAGTGAGGGACGCGGTAAATAAAATCATCATATCATCATGTCATCATATCATCATGCCATCATATATATATATATACATACACGTACCCGGCCCTCTAGTGAGGGACTCGGTGAATAGGTGTCCGCCTCTAATGAGGGACTCGGTAAGGAGATCCTGTCTCCATCATGTATATCATACTTGGCCCGTCCCGTGGTGGCGCCATCATCATATCATATAACATGCCCGGCCCTCAGTGAGGGACGCGGTGAATAATGCGGTGGAGTTGCGTGAATACATGACCCGGCTCGGGACGCGGTGGAAAAAGTACAACGGTTCGCACGAGCGTAGTAGTGAGCAACCATATGCACATAAATCATCATGTCGGACTCGGTAGATAAGTAGGCAAATCACGCTCGAGTATCCAAACAATAGTCATACTTGGCTCTTGAGATATCATTACAAAATATGTCATATAACGTCTTAGGGATCGTAAACATATATCGAACCAATCCGAGCTCCGCCTATGAAAAGTTACGGGCATTATGCTTTATAGAATCGTTTTGCGAACATATCAAAGCAATCCGGTTCCGTCTATGAAAGTTACGGACATTATTAGACATAGAATCTGTTAAGAACAAAAATTCTTTTTTTGCAACATTTGAAATTCAATCATACATAAGACTTAAGGACCATAGTCCGACCATATGAGGAATGTCAACATCAAGAAGCAATTAAGAATCATAAACATGCTCGAAACTTAAGAATGGAGTTACCCCAAGGCACAAATCATGTCATAGCTTACTTCCGTCTAAGACATGCCAAAGAAGGAAAAGAGTAAGCTTATATACCTCGTCCGCTTTCCTAAGCTAATCCAAACTTAAGTCTCGGCTTCTCAAGATCTACAATAACGTCGTTAGACGCCAAACATTAGTCATGAGCACTTAGGAATCCAATTTCCAAGCTAGCACAATTTGGGCGATTTCCATAAACTCAACATCCCCGAGAATTCAACTCGGCCAAATCTTCAACAACAATACCAACAACCATATTAACAATATCAATAATCAATTTCAAACGCATTCTAACATTAATAACTCCTTTCTACATAATTCGACGACATTCAATTACATTCAATTTAACTACATACTTTCAAGCTAACATCAACGCTCACAAGTTCAAGTACTAATCCGAGATCATTCAAACAAGATTCAAGGACATTTCAAACAATCCGTACAATATTCGAAACAACCCAAACAATGCACTACTTCACCCGAAACCTCCCATTTCAATAGGAACAACAACAACACATTTCCATCTTCCAAATTCATCAACTATTCCAATAATCCACACGTTAACAACATTATCTTCATAAATACAAGAAACTATATTTGATTCACATTAGCTTCCAAAACAGCCCGCACACGATTTTAACTTCAACTTAATTCATTAAATCTTCATTTTTCATCATAAAATCCACAACAACATCAACCAAAACACTAAATAAAATTTGTTCATCATGCCTACACCAAAACAACATATACACGGCTACAACTTCCACACCACAATTTCATGAATTTCATTCATTTCCACATACTTCACATCATGCACAAGCATCCATAACACATGAAAAAGAGATTAATCCTTACCTTCTTCACTTAACTCCTCCTGGCTAGAGTTGTGTTTTTGCAAGAAAGAAGAGTTTGCTTGCTCCAACAACTACCCCATGTTAATAAGGACCTTCCAATTGGTAGAAAAGGTAGAAGAAATTTATTTCTCATCAATTTTTCATAGCACCATATTCGGCCATGGCTATGGCCGAATGGTCTCTCTCTTTTTCTCCAAGTTTCTTGAATTTTCTAAGGGGTGGAAGATGAATATAATTCATTTGCCATCTTTCCCCTACATATATAATTAACACATGTGGCCCATGGCCCCACACATGCCACACGGCCATATGGCCTTTTGTTCATGAAATGTCAAGTTTCCATAATTCACTTTTAACCCTAAATTTTTCTTAATATTCCATGCCAATAAAATTATAAGCAACTTGTCTCTTAAAACAAAATAGGAGGTTAAAAGTCCCTACCTCGCATCCCGGAATAGTCTTGTTTTTAACTTATCATGGTTGGCTCGGATTATCCTAATGTACAAAATACGGGATATAACATTTATACTAGAGCTATCGGGTACAAGTTCCATGAATCTTGCCCCCAATAATGTTACAATATTAATGTCGTAGTAATGGTGGACAATAAATATGACAATAATGCCTATTAAAATCCCATGGGAGGTGCAAAGTCTTCTTGTAATGGCTGCATTGAATGACATTTGGCCGGTGAGTTGGCATATGTCTCTGGACCCTTTATAGTTTCTGTCTCAAGAAGCGGTTACCAATTTACTTCGCATGATCCTCGTTATGCTTTCACGGAGTCCCTTGCTTGCTGACTTGAATATGACATGTCACCATCGCCATGTGTCCTTTTTTGATACGTCCACTTGGTGTCGACTGATTTTGCCCTATACAATCTCTCTATAAGATTTTTGCAGTACTGCAGGAAGCAAGTATGTGGTAATGTTCTCCCCATTCTATCCAAAGGTATTGCATCGATCACTAATGTCCAGCCAAATATTTTTGAGATAGTTACTTGTTGGGATTCTTTTATGTTGGAAGAGCCAGAGGATACTTTTTTTTTTTTTAAGGAATTTTAGCTTTCCAAATCCAATTGAACGGAAGGAATCTAGTAGCTCAGTTGGTTGACTACCTGAACTTTCAACTTGTTATTAATGGTTCGAATCCTACGTTGTAATCCCCTTCCAATTTCCCCCTTCCCCTACCCCTAGGTAATAATTTTTTTTTTTTTAAAAAATGAAAAATAAATAAATCCAATTGAACGCAGTAGTGGTGGCTCCATGTTCATTGTCCCATGTTCCTTGACAATGGCATCATGGACAGATTTTGTATAGAAGGTGTCATGTTGATGAGTTTCAAAGTTGCAATGTCCTTAGAATAATTTTCAATGGTTACATACATACAATGTTGATAAGTTTCAAAGTTGCAGCGTCCTTAGAATAATTTTCAGTGGTTATAAACGAATTTATGATGTTGGTTGGCCTGGTCAAGCTGTTTGGCAGTGCCAGTGAAATAGCACCTACTGCCACCCAACACCTTTTTTTTAAAAATTTATTTAGCCCAACCAACGCCATAAATATTGGTATTGATCTCATTCTTGGGAAGGGGCCCAATGAAGTAGTTTCTGATAAGGTTCTTCACTACAGCCAACCAGCTAGCATACCAAAGATTGACATTTTTCCCATCCCGTACAAGTCTATAACCCGTCTCAAATACTTCATCCGTTTCAACTTTATCTGATTTTAACTAAATAAGTGTGTGGCCATATTATATAAAATCATAATTTCATATTTTGATTTTAAATCAATATTTATTTACGCAATTTAATAAAATTTTAACTGTAATTTCATATCATGATTTCAAATCCCAAAATCTCCGACAAAATATGATTTGAGATTTCAAATATTAAACGGAAAACTTGACCCATAAATTTATATTTTGTGAAAAAAAAATTCATAAGTTGATAAATATATTTACCAACCATGTTTACCAACCATTTATATTAAATGATGCAAGTTGGTAATATATTTATAACAAATTTACTCTTACCAACTGCATTTACTTATATAACTCATGTTTAATTTTCCTTTTTATGGCAGTAAAGTTCGATCACTTGATTTTCTATGTTTTAGACAGACTTTCTAATAGCGTATTAATTTTTTATTAATTATGATTTGTTCATTTGGTAAGATTGTATAAGAATTTGAATTTTTTTTATGGTTTTCACAACATGTGAGGATTTTATGTCTATAAGAAAAAATACAACTTAAAAAATTCAAATTACATGTCTAAACAAAACTTTAACTTCAAATTATCATGATTTTAAATCAGATATTTCATATCATGATTTTAAATCATATTCAAACGGCTCCTAAGTACGAAATTTAAGAGACTAAAAAACTCTTTTGAACCTTGTGGACTTAAACTAAAAATATACACTAAAACATACCAAAATACTTTTTAATGTGTTGTTAAACATATTAGATGGAAAGTTAAAATAAAAATTGCAAAGGAAAAGGAAAGCGGCATTATTTTTTAATTGCACTAGAAAGGAAAGTAAGATAGAGGGAGTAGATACAGACCGGTATTCTTGGAGCTATTGAACGTAAGAATCAAGTTACGTCACTTATCAAAATGTATAAGATTGTTTAGATGCTTTTGTTTTTATATTTTTATTTTAATCCTTGATTACTAGTCCGATCACTCAAATATTCTCTCTCCTGTTAACTTGGAAAAAATATAACAAATAGAGAACGGCCAAAAACACATCTAATGATACTTTTTGATGACTTTCTACTTGAATTATTAGGTTTACATTTTCTATTTAAACTATCATCAACTATTTATTAAAATACAATTGAATTTTTAAGTGTTTTTATTTTCTATCTAAACTATCACTAATTATTTATTAAAACACAACTGAATGAATATGTGATGGTGCTGGAAACTCACAAAAAATTGATACTTAAGGTGTGTTTTTAACCATCATGTCTTAATTTTTTTTAATTTTACAATTAGTTCCTTTAATTATCCGCACAGAGTGTCATCTGACACCACTTTTAAACAAAAAAAAAAAAAAAGAGTGTACACGAGCACCCATAATATACTAGTCAAAATGTATTTGATAAATAGTTAATATCTGATAATTTAGGTAGGAAACTAAAAAAAATCATATTCATATGTGTTTTTAAACATTATCTCTATACCAAAATATTAATTAAAAAATAAATGAGAGGATCATAACATTCTATTCATTTTGCAAGGGTCCTCCTTTATTAATTTCCACTGAAACATTTTCTCGTTTTCCTTTTCACTCCCGCTACTTGAGCTAAAGTTCGTCCGATCAGGTAATATCTTTGTCCAAACTGTTTTGAGTTTTGTTAATTCCATCTCCACTTTAGGTGGTTATTTGTCATCAGTTTCTTGGGTTTTATTTTTTATTTTTTATTTTTGGGTGTTAAGGGTCTGTAAATACACCCTACCTTAACTACTATCAGGGGTGTGGGTTTTTCATCCAAACTATCACCACTGATATAAAACATTGATATCCGTTATTTACACCTCTACTTGATAGTTGAGATAGGAAAAGTCTACTTGATAGTTAGTGTGTTTTGCATGCTAACTAATTGGTGATAAAAATTCAAAAAAATGTGATACTTGAGTTATATTTTTGACCCTTATCTCTATTTTGATTGATGGCTGTGGGAGAAATCGATGAATTTTTGATTCTTGCTTTCAAGTGTGTGTGTGTATATATATATATATATATAGAATTTGGAGGATTTGTTGTCAGTTCAAGTTCAGTGACGAAATCAGAATTTTCATTAAGGGATTCAAAATACGAATAAATAAACACATGAAGAAGCCAAACGGGTTCAACACCTACTATATATACATAAAAAATAATTTTAATTATGTATAAACAAGATAATTTTCCATTGAAGGGGTTCATCTACTTGGCTCCGCCCCTGTGTTCAACTGGTGAACATAATAGTACTCCGTCCGTCTTTGACCGCTACTTTTGTAAGACAGGACAATTGGAAAATTTCTGTGTATTTTCATTGAAGAAGAAGCATGTATATATACAAGTATATCTACTAAAAAATAAATGCAGAGAATAAAATATCCTCTACATATTTGCCTCATTTCTGTTGGTTCCTTCTATAACAACTTTATTTCTTTACAAATGCTTCCTATTTTGTACAGCTGTAGACATTTTCAATCCTGTGGCTATACTCTTTTTGTCAACTTTTGATGGTCCAGATTTGTCCACTGCTGTGTTGGGCTGAATTTGTTCACAAGATGCTCCTTTGTTCTGATGACCAAAATAAGCCCAATTATTATTAGCCCAGTTGACCAAAGTGTTGGAAACATTTTCCTTTGATAGCCTCTTTTCCTTTTCTCCATTACTAAAATCAGACATATTTTCCTCTTTCACTTCGAATCCCTTTTCTTTCTTTTCTTCTGTGAGAGTTGAATTCGAAATTCTATCATTTTGTCCTAGCTTTTTAAATAGTTTCTAAATATATAAATTTTATTTCAAAAACCTTGAAGATTTTATGTTTTAAGTTGGTAGTCAAATTTAGGAGCCGTTTGGATATGGTTTGAATCACGGTTTCAAATCATGATTTGAAATCATGTTTGGACATGTAATTTGGATATCTTAAGTTGTATTTTCTCTTATAAACATAAAAACCCCACATAGGTTGTGAAAACTATCAAAACATTTTCAATTCTTATATAATCTTACCAAATGAGCGAGTAGTTAATTATAACAAAATAATACGCTACTTGAAGGCCTTTCTAAAAAATACAACATGAGTTGATCAAATTTTAGTTCAATAAAAATGAAAATTTAACATGAATAGTAATGTAACTATTCTTTAATATAATTCTCCCACATGGTAGACATAAATAAAGGTTGGTGGAAGTTAATGAGGTTGGTAAATGATTGATGAGAGTAATTGTTAAAAATATTTACCAACTTATGATTTTTTTTTTTATAAAATATAAATTTATGGGTCAAGTTTTATATTTAAAATTTTTAAAACTATGGTTTGAAACCCCAAATCATGCGTTTTTAGATGATTTGAGTTTCAAACCATGATTTGAAACCATGAAATGAAATGCATGTCCAAACACTGATTTCATCTCATAATTTCAAATCATGATTTCAAACCGCATGTCCAAACGCTTACTTAAAATGTTTGACTATCTAAATCCGAACATCAAACAAATTGGGATGGAGAGAGTACTATTTTGATCATCATTGACTGCCGTCTGTCCCCACAGTTATTCGTATACAGCAACTTAACTGCTGCAAAATTAGCTTTTAACTAATGATTTAAGTTTAACAGAGAATTTGAAGGACTATCATCCAATTTATGGCATACGTTAGGGATTGTTTCTGTTTAGAGGAATGTATCAAGGACCAAAATAGTACACCCAATAAGTAGTGGCGGATCCAAATTTTTTATTTAGAGGGTTCGAAAAATAAAAATGTAGTGCTTGAGATTTGAAGTTGGAACTTTAAGATGAATTTTGAATTCCCTAAACTACTAAGCCAACCTCTAATCTTGTGTTGAGGGTATTCAATACATATATATATATATATATATATATATATATATATATATATATATATATATATATATATATATATAATTATATATATAATGTAATATATATATATAATGTAATTTTTTATCGAGGGTGTTCCTCCTCTAGATCCGCCCCTGCCGATAAGGATCCTTTCCGTCAAATTGTACTGGTTAAAAGAAGAAAAAGAAGTGCGAACACAATCTTGATTGTGGGCACCTGCAGTTGCCAATTTGGAAGAAATTCATGGCATCTCAACTTGCCTAAATTGGAAAGATAAAAGTTTTCCAAAAATATCTGGAGTACTCACCACCTTAAGCCGTTGCACTATATCTACAAATAGAGCAATTCAAGGGGAGTTTGTAGAGAGAAGCTGTAATTGTTTTGTTTCCATTCTTGAGCTTGTCTTCTACAATTTCTTCCGTTATTCAGTGTAGGAAATTATTCTAGTTTCTGCTTTTAATTAAATAGCGGAATTATTCTTCTTGAATATTTTATTTCTATTTTCTTATTTAATTAGTTAATTCACTCTCAACTCTTTATGATTTTCTCAAATAGTAATTAAAAGAAGAAATGTTTGTAGAATAGATAAACCAATCTTTGTTGGTCTATGCTATTATTTGACAGAGTAGGAGTTAAAAATAGGCCAAAGTCATAGATGGACCCCTGAACTTGTCCTGAATTTTCATTTAGATCCCCCAACTGAAACGTTGACAATCTGGGCCCTCGAACATAAGATAAACTGTGTCATTTGAACACCTCGTGCCAGGACACGCGTCGTAAGACACTACTGTGATACATGGAAAAATAAGCCATGTCACAAAAAAAAATTAATTTTAAGAAAAATTAATTATCTATTTAAATAATTTAAAAAAAATCTGAAAAACCCAACCCATCCTTTCCGATAGCCCACTTCACCGCCGCCATCACTATCGCCGCCACCACGCCCCATTATTTGCGTGCTTCAAAATCTATTTAAATAATTAAAAAAATGGTGCGTTTTTAGTCGGAGATTTGTTTAAATAGATTTTGAAGTCTGCGAATGCTGACGAAGTGAGCTATCGGAGAGGATGGGTTGGGTTTTTCAATTTTTTTTAATTATTTAAATAGATTTTAAAGTAGTGTTTTTGGTCAAATTAATTTTTAATGATTAAAAATTTTAAAAAAAAAAAAAATTTGATCTCTCACGCTCGTTTAAAGTAGTGTCTTGTACGCGTGTGCCCACCGGTACGAGGTGTTCAAATGGCACAGTTTATCTTATGTTCAAGGGTCCAGATGGTCAACGTTTCAGTTGGGGGGTCTAAATAAAAAATCAGGACAAGTTCAGAGATCCATCTATGACTTTGGCCTTAAAAATATATATACGCGACTCATCATAAGATTTTTTTGAAAACTAATTCTTCTTTTAGTGAAAAACCTATATCATTGTTCCGTGTTACAGATGGTGTGAGTTAAAACTTGGTAAATCGGATAGCATGTTAATTTGGAAAAGTTTACATTTTATACCAATCCAAGAAAAAATTTACATTTTATGCCCTGAATTTGACCTACAACAAGGTACTAACTTTTTCATAGCAAATAAGATACGGTGACCTTTTCATGAAGTAAGGTTCCTTCCATTTACTTTGTGACCGTCCCTTCGAGACCGATGTAATAGAATGCTCCATATTTTTTGTTTGTATGACAATCTTTCCATTTCAATCTGTTCAAAAGAGAATATATTACCTTTATATAATAAAAAATGTTTTAAAGTTCAAATTTCTCATTTTACCCTTGCTTTTATAGTCATAAACATCATGACACATTTAGACCCCAAATTCTAACAGTACTTTTGGTATGTGCTAAAAGTCTCTCCTTCTTTCTTCTGTACTCAGTCAAACTTAAGCTACTTCCATCGTTTTGTGAGTCCAGTAAACTTAAAGGGAGAAATTTACCATGGATTTAAGCAACCCAAAGGTCATCACATGCAAAGGTGTGTATTACATTGTAATCATAGAGAGGTTTTCCTTTAATTGTAGAGATAATAGTCATAAAAACACCCGAACTATCATTTCTTCGCGAGTTTCACACCCCAACTATCAGTTGTTTCTTTTTCCTATCTGAACTATCACAATTTATGTATTAAAACACATCTCGAAGGTGACTAGGTCAACTATCAGTTGTTCCCTTTTCCTATTAGACTATCACCATCTGCACAACTAGGTGTGTTTTAAAACATAGATGGTGATAGTTCAGGCAGTAAATGGGAACAACTAATAATTGAGGTGTGAAACTCGCGAAAAATTGATAGTTCAGGTATGTTTTTGACCATTAACTCTTATTTTAACATTACATATCGATCAGTTAAAAAGGAATATAATGCATGTGAATATGTAAGTGCAGCTGCAGTAGTATGGAAGGAAGGGGAGAGGTTAAAGATGGAAGAGATAAGAGTGGATCCACCAAAATCAAATGAAGTTCGGATTAAGATGCTCTTTGCAAGTTTGTGCCACACTGACATTCTCTGTTCCAAAGGCTTTTCCATTGTATGTTAGTCTATTTCCATTCCACCATAACAATATGATCTGCTCTTAATTTCGTATAAACCACTTTCTTCAAGCTAATTTGGATGGTTTTGTTTGTTTTTCTTCTTCGACCAGCCTTTATTTCCTCGAGTTCTTGGACATGAAGGAGTTGGGTAATCATCTCTTCTTTCTTTGTTTCTTTCGATGTATATATACTAAATTGTTGCATGAGGAGTTGCATTGCTGCTTCATCATGTAGTGAAAAACTAGAAAAACTTAAGCTTTTAAGTAGTAGTTGAGAGTTTGATATATCATTGGACTGCAATAAAATCAAGATTCACTAGTCACTATATATGGTGTAAAACAGTTCAGTGATAAATTTGTGAAGGAAATTATGCAAACGTTTACTTTATCATCTAGTGAAAAAAAAATTAATACATGTGGATGTATGATACTTCACCAAATTAGATCTCCAAAACTTTGTAGGAATATTGGATATCTGTGTATTTGCTACCGGTACTTGTAAAAGGTGACATACTATATTTTAGTCTCCAAAAGTTTGCTTGCTAGTCTTTCTCTTCTCACCCACGCGGTTCTATTTGCTTACCATTTTCCTTTTGGATGTTTTATTCTATTGCAGCCAGCATATAATATATTTTTAATTTCTCAATACACAATCAATAATTCAGATTCCTCATCCTCCTATGCGAAACATAATTTAGAAAATAGATTTCTCTTCACATGCATTATTGGAAATTGATTTGAATAGAATCGCATGGATATTTCTGAGGGTCTATCAAAAACAACATCTCTACCTCGCAAAGGTAGAGGTAAGGTCTACGTACATTCTACCCTCCCCAGACCCCACTTGTGGGACTACACTGGGTTTGTTGTGGATATAAAGGATTTATTTAGTCAAACTCGACTAATTTGAATATTCAATTTGCAGCATGATAGAAAGTGTGGGAGAAAATGTGACAAACGTAAAAGAAGGAGATATAGTGATGCCACTTTACCTAGGAGAATGCAAAGAATGCCCAAACTGCAAGTCAGGAAGGACCAATCTATGTCACAAATATCCACTGGACTTTTCTGGTCTAATGCTTGATGGGACATCAAGAATGTCCATTAATGGAGGACAACAATTGATATACCATAGTCTTAGTTGCTCTACTTGGTCAGAATATACAGTTATTAATGCCAACTACGCCGTCAAGGTTGATCCCCAGAAGATTCCGCTTCCACATGCCAGCTTGCTTTGTTGTGGATTTACAACAGGTTATGGAGCAGCATGGAGAGAAGTTCATGTTGAAAAGGGCTCAACTGTTGCTGTACTAGGTCTTGGTGCTGTTGGACTTGGAGTAAGTACATTTTGACTCGTTTAACTACCTATGTTGCTCGGACTCTTCAAAATGCTAATGGGTGCTTATCAGATCCTCCAAAAGTAGCGCATGTTTGGAGGATCCGATACGGGTGCAGCATCATTTTTGGAGAGTCTAAGCAACATAGTTAACTACTATCCTTCAGTTCGATTTATGATAATTTTCTTTTTTCTTAATTTTGACTCTATTCCACTAGTAATTTCTCAATGAAGTTAACTTTTCAAATATTAATATAAGGAACTTTTCAAATATTAATAAGGGTCGTGTTGTTGGGTATGTTGTTGAGTTGTTGAGTTGTCTCACATCGGTGGGATATGAAATGTTTTCTCCTTTTATGGGTTGCGGGCAATTCTCATCTCATGAGTTAGTTTTTGAGGTTTAATTAGGCCTATGATTCATTTGTTAACATGGTATCAGAATTGGACTCATTCCAATTCTTGATTTACCTTATATTATACTGTTCAAGCCCAAGTTGGCAGATTTGGGCGTGTGGGCGAGCATCATATTGTTATGGGATAAAGGAGTAAATAAATTCATGATGTACTATAGAAGTTAAGAAATTTCCATAAAAATGCAGGTGGTAGATGGAGCTCGAAGTCAAGGGGCAGTCAAAATAATTGGTGTTGATATAAACGAATTGAGACGAGGAAAAGGAGAAGCCTTTGGAATGACGGACTTCATTAACCCTAAAGATTGCAAGACATCAATTTCAGACATGATAAAAGATGTTACTGGTGGCTTAGGTGTTGATTATGTTTTTGAATGTACTGGGATTCCATCCATGCTTAATGAAGCCATTGAAGCCTCAAAATTAGTAAGTTTTTCTAATTACTTCTGTTATTTTATCCTTCTACTTGGCATTTGGAAGCTCTAAATTTCTGGAAAGATTCTGAATTCTAACTGAATTTCTGGATCCAACTGGGTATGTTGTTGTTGTTGTTGTTGTTGACATATGAAATGCATAATTGCTCAAGCATAATGTACGAGAATTTTCTTAAATGAACTACAAAATCGTTGGTTTCCATTAAATGATTTATATCATATTATATTATATTATAACTATATATAAGTGAGGATCCATGAGTTTTGTAGTCCTCGCAAATCTCAAAACTTTAATTTTTGCCCTTCTTTTCGCCTTTATTTACGTAGTTACATGTATGTATTTTGGTAAATAATGCAAAGTTTGATGGCATTTATATCCCAAAAAATAACAAAGGTGGACCAAAAATTGACAACTAATCAAGAATTTTTTTCCAAAAGTTAAGGGTCCAACATATTGCTCTAGCCTTTTATTAAATACTTGCCAAATTGACAATAAGCAATAACTTTTTGTGTACCTCTCCTTTAAAAAATAGAGCAAGAGATAGGATTACATATAAATAAAATTGTTTATGTGTTGTATATATGTACTGATATACTCCTATATATTTGCACGCACAGTGAAAGACTAAATCTATCTCTATGACCTAAACTATTTTAAGAAATAACTCAAAATGCATTTTTTTAGGCTACTATTTGTTGTTCAACACACATGTCATATCTTTGCTCAATTTTAGTCTATTCAATGTTTTTAAATGCTAATAATTTGATGAAGTTATCATAATTTTCTAAAGCTTCATTTTATACAATTTTCTTAATCCAAGATATAAAGTATATAAACTAATTAATTTGGCTCGATTTAGGTTTGATAAGTTACTTAAGTGCAAATTTCATGTAAAAGTATAGCAATTCTAAACGAAGGAAAATAAAAAATTAAAATTGTCATTTTCTTATTTATATACACCTTATATATAGTTAAAACTTATCCTCATTTAGATAAGTTAATTTTTATGTACTATCAAGAAATCATATAAAATTGATATTATTTAATTGGGAAAAGGGCTCAATATACCCCTGTACTTTGTGTTAGTAGCTAATTTTATCCTCTGTTAGTGATTGTGAACAAATATATCCCTGTCGTCTACAACGTTTACATCCGTACCCCTAATTGGATGAAAAATCCCAAATCAAGCTAAAACACCCAAATCACTTAAAATAACTCATTCACTTAATTGATCCGCCCCGACCCAGCTATTATACACAACTCCCAGCTCAACTCTCTCTAATCCCTTAAATGAATAACCCAAACTCCGATCAATCTCCGGCAACTCAACTCTTTTCATTCATTGAATTGGGTTTTTCTTGGTTTCATATTTTCATTTTCTAAGTAAAGAATCTAACTTTTAAATGAATAACCCAAACTCCGATCAACCTCCGGCAACTCAACTCTTTTCATTCATTGAATTGGGTTTTTCTTGGTTCCATATTTTCTACGTAAAGAATCTAACTTTATTATCTGATGAATATAACTTTAATATCTGAGCAATTTGTTGTCGGAGGTTGATCGGAGTTTGGGTTATTCATTTAAGGGATTAGAGAGAGTTGAGCTGGGGATTGTGTATAATAGCTAGGTGGGGCAGGTCAATTAAGTGAATGGGTTATTGTAAGTGATTTGGGTGTTTTAGCTTTGATTTGGGGTTTTTCATCCAATTAGGGGTGCGGTGTAAACTTTGTAGACAGCAGGGGTATATTTGTTGACAATCACTAGCGGAGGATAAAGTAAGCTATTAAAATAAAGTAGGGGGTATATTTGGCCCTTTTCCCTATTTAGGGTCAGTTTGGAAAGCCACCTAGTAATTGGAATTGGTGTAATTACAAGGGTAGTAATTACACAGCCTAGTAATTACACAATACTATAATTACAATGACATGCTTGTTTGTCATAATGTAATTACAGCGTAATTACAAACGTGATGTTTGGTTGCACAAGTGTAATTACACAGTTAGTTTCATGTAAAAGTAAAACTCAATTATAAAAAATTTAAAATTAATATTTAAAAAATATGTGCCTTTATAAATGATATTAAACTAGTTATTTAATAACACATTTCTTCTTGAAAATACATTACTTAATAATCATATATTTGTAACTAATATTGTAAATAAATAATTGATATATATATTTCAAATTAATAATATTTTAATTTTAATTAATTATAAACTTAAAAGAAGACTTTTTCTGTGAGAATGTCATGGATTGGATGTTTGACAAAAAATAATATTTGTAAATATAATGTCATAATATTATTCAGATGTTTGACAAAAAAAAAAAATTCATCAACTGTAAGTGAAAAATAAACAATAAGCAATGTGAAACTACAAGTCAATAGTACCAAAGCAAATAATTTAAAATCGAAAATATAACCTAAATTTAAAATTCAAAAGAATTTTTTTAACATAATACTCTTATGTCAAATTTCAACATTACATAAGTAAGTTCCAATGTAACTTAAGTAAATAATTCAAAAGAAAGGGAAAATATAAGTCTATAACCTCATTCACAATGAAATTCTACTTTAATAACGTCACTCATTATATGTCAAGTTTGTTAATGACTTATTCTTTCTAATATTAAGAGGTGTAGTTTAAAAAATTAGAATAATAAAACGGTTATACTAAATGAATTAAAAAAAAAATACGAGCAATTACATGGAACCACAAGAAGTAAAGGTTGGGAGTGAGAAGAAAGGAAATGAAAGAAAATATAAAAAGAAAAATAATTAAAAAGTAAAAATAAAAAAACAAATTAAAAATAAAAACAAATTAAAAAAAAAAAAAAAAAAAAAAAAAACTAAAAAGTAATCCTGTAATTACAGGGCAATTACGCCCAATTCTCAACCTCCCTCTCAATTACACTCAATTCCCACCTAACTGTGTAATTACTTAGTTAAACAAACAGGGTAAACTGTGTAATTACACCCAATTACACCCAATTCCAATTTACTTGGGTGGCTTTCCAAACAGGCCCTTAATGAAGGATAATTTAGCGGGAAGACTTCTTAATTTCTAGGTATGAGTGATTTGTTATAGCCAATTTTTTCCTTTTAAACTAAAACATTTCTTATTTTACATTTAAACATAACCTGGGTCATATTTTCCTCTCAATATGTTTCTCTCTATTAAACATATCATATTTTACTTTTTTAGTGATATCATATGTGCTTACAAATACAAAAAGTAAAAATTATTGGATGACATTATTTAATGTTGAAAATGAAGATAGAGTTATCAATCAAGATTATATTATCTTTAAAATCTCGTATTTGATTAACTAAAAATAAATCTTTTTAAGCATACAACATATATGAAGAACTAAATTGATTCTTGAAGTTCATTTTATGAATTTAGGTTATTTAATGTATTTCATCTAAAACTAAGGTTTAAAAAACACATTTGACTAGCATAAAGTCTTGACACATATAATAATAAGTGAAGAAGTAATAAATATAAAAAGAAATCTATTTCTATCCATAAATAAAAATAGCATGCTCACAAATTCATAAAAACACAAATAGATTTTCAATTTATGATTTTTTGCCGAGTTGTAATAATCATACTTTATCATGTTATAGTTTATAGAATATCAAATGACTTGCGCTTGCTAATTTTCCTACCCATATAAATATGTTTATTAAAAGAACTATCCAATTATATGACGAACAAACTATAATAATTGTGAAAATTTATAAACAAAATATGATTAACTTGCAATTGCATTAAATTAATTATGTGCTAAAAAAAGTGCCACAAATTATACTTCTTTGATAAAACTTATCATTATTTTTATATTTTGAGTTTGGGTTGGGGCTTAGCACGGGCCTCTGGCAACTAGTATGTTGTATATATGTATATACTTCTTACGACCCAAGCCTCTTCATCTCGACGAGGTAGGGGTAAGCTTAGTACACTACCCTCCCCAGACCCCACTTGGAGGGTTACACTGGATATGTTGTTGTTCTTACGTCCCAAAAGAATGACAAATTCTCAAATTTCTTTAAGAATTATGATACGTAGTACATTTTACATAGTTTCTGAAACATGCAAATTCTATTTCAAGAAGATTGATAAGTCAATATCCGAAGTTATACCGGGAATGTGTAGCCTCATATTGTGAATTCGTACATTCTTTTTGGGAACTATATTTTGTTGATAAGACACACAAATTAAACATGCAGAAAAGTTACTAACATTCTTCTTCTCTCAATTAGGGAATGGGGACAATTGTTATAATTGGTGCAGGAAATGGGATAAGTAGGGAATTCAACTTGATTCCCTTATTATGTGGTCGAACAATGAAAGGTTCAATCTATGGTGGAATAAGAGTTCACTCAGATCTTCCTGCTATACTTCATAGATGCGCAAATAAGGTGCAATTTTCTGCATTTCTTTGTTACATTAAAGTGTTTTTAGAAAAAATATTTCCTAGTTTTATATTCATTTAAGGCCAAAATATTACACGGTATTGTCTATAATTAATTTGTTTACTTCAGACAAACTTTTTCATGGATTTGCTCTTTTTTCCATTCCCATATTAGCAGCGAATTCAATTAACAAAAACAATAAAAAAAAAATAAAAAAAAATTAGCAGCGAATTTATCCATACTATGAGTGATTTATAGATAAGGTGAAAATTATGAGAAAATTTATTTATTGAGTTGCCATTAATTCCATAAGTTTGTAACATGCCGATTCATGTGGCGGTGTTAGATGAGGTACGAGGTTAAGAAAGAAAAGAACATTTTTGAAATTTGTGATCTAAATCAAGCTATAGAAATTTGTGGCTTAAAATTCAAAGTTAAATTCTTTCTAAATAAGAAATTACGAAAATCAGTTTTGTTCGCTTACAAAGTGTAACCTCTTGAAAAGTTCTTCAATATCTTCAGACGGTATAGATTAATTTTGTAATTAGAATTTTTTTCTTCTTCTCTTTGGCATTAGCAAATTTTCATTCTGCAGACAATCATCTTTTTTTTTTTTTTTTTAAATTTCTTTTGCAGGAGATTCAATTAGACGAGCTTATAACTCACCAAATTTCGTTTACTGAAATCAACCAATCATTTGAGTTATTGAAAGACCCACATTGCGTCAAGGTTCTTATCAAGTTCTAAGAAAACCAATTATGAGTATATGTTACAAGAGATTTGAAAAGGCTATTTTCTTCAGTTCAATTTATACAACAACAACAACATGCCCAAAGACAACAACAACATTCAATTTCTTCAATTCAATTTATAAGTGGCCATAAGAGATCATTTCCTCTTTTCTATGTGTTCGGTTTTCTCTAGGCAGTGGAAATAATGTTGAGTTATATGTGGTGTAAGTTTGATCTCACTATGAATTCGACAGTAAAAGAAAAGACGCGTTTTAAAACGATAACAAGTTAAGCTCGCCACTTTTATACTAAGGTGGGATTTGATGCAACCCTATTTCATATTTTATTTCAATTTGGATCATAAAAAACTTTGTTGTACTATAAAACTTTGATTTTTCATCTTTACAGACAAATAGCTATTTTGATACATCATGCATTAAGCAGCACGATATTGGCGGATATACCCTCGAGAAAGGGGTATCATCCCAAAAAGAACGAAAAAACGTTATAAATGTGTGTGAATATATTTTTCCAACAAATAATAGGTATATACAGAAATCAATATGCCCACATCACTTCAAAATAATTATCAATTTTAGATTGGAAGGAATAAATGCCTCAAAACCAACATAGATCTTATGAACAAGGGAAAAACCTTGATTTTCTGTGTATTGAAAATAAAGGAGATCATCTCCTTATAAAGTTACAAAGAAACCTATACATGATAAATACAATTAAAGAAAGATTCTAGGCTAATTATATGTAATAGATTCTAGGGTAATTATATGCAATTTACCTCCTAATGAATCAACCAAAATTAGAGCAATACATGGAAGGAATATATTGTAATTGATGGTGATTAACACCCCCCTCAAACTGATGGTGGTCAACCAACAGTTTGCTAATAAAGAATTCATGTCGTTTCTTCGTTTGAGACTTGGTGAAAAAGTCCGCCAGTTGATCTCTAAAGGCAACGTAAGGAAGAGAAATAAGACCGTCATCAAATTTTTCCCGAACGAAGTGACAGTCAATATCGATATGCTTGGTTCGTTCATGAAAAACAGGATTGGTGGCAATCTTGACAGCACTTTCATTGTCACAGTACATAGGTGTGGGAGAGGAAGAGTGGATGCCAAAATCAGCCAACAAACGGCGCAACCAAACAACCTCACTGCAGGTAGTCGACATAGCGCGATATTCTGCTTCGGTCGATGATTTGGAAACGGTCGCTTGACTTCCAAGACAGCAAGGAGTTTCCAAGAAAAACACAATACCCAAAGGGTCGAACGACGAGTGTCGAGGCGACCCCCATAATCAGCGTCTGAAAATAGGGCTGGGCATAAATACTGAAAACCAAAAAATCGGACCAAACCTAACCGAACTTCAAAAAACCAAAATCGAAAGAACTGAACCAAACTAGTTTGGTTCTGTGTTTGGTGTCCACCTTCAAAAAATCGAAACCGAAATAACCCTAATCGAAGTTTGATAAAATCGAACCGAAGAACCGAACGCCTACCGTAGTTTATTCTCTTCTTGAGAAGTATATTCTCTCACATTTAGTGAGAGCTTGGAAAAATTAGGAGCTGTATTGATGTAAAGGCTACTCGAACTAATTTTTTCTTAGTAGTTTTAATTATTTTGTCATTACTTGGTAGGATCATATTCTCTTAAATCAACTTAGAGTTGAGATACTCTTAGGTTGATTATAGTTTTTTTACTCTTGCAAACCGTAGTTATTCATTTTGTAATTGATTTCATTATTTTCATTATTAATAAAAAAAATATTTTGATTTCAATTTATCAGTTTTATGTTTTATTGCTTTTGAGAATATGAATTAGTATAAATGGAATCGCTTCTAATATCATATCAAAAAAATCGAATTAAAAAAAAGCGAACCGAACTAGTTTGCTTCGGTGTCCACCTTAAAAAAATCAAAATCAGCGAAATAGCCGAATCGAAGAACCGAACGCCCACCCCTATCTGAAAAGGCACGTAAAAGAGTAGGTGAGTCACGATAATAATGAAGGCTCATGGTCGCAGTTGACCGACGATAACGGAGAAGGCGATGAACCGTCGTAAGATGAAGGCGTCGAGGGTCAGACACAAACTGATTGAAAATATGAACAACATACGCAATGTCAGGTCGAGTGACAGTTAAATAGACCAAGTTTCCATCAAGACGTCGGTAAATGGTCGGGTCCGAGAGAGGTTCCCTGTCAGTCTTGGAACAATGAGTGTTCTACTCCATGGGTGTGTCAACAGTGGTCGCATTAGTCAGGTGAGCCATGTCCAAAATTTCTGGGGTATACTTCCTTTGGTAGAGGAAGTAGCCGCCATCATTGCGAGAGATTTCCTGGTCAAGAAAGTAAGATGCGTGCTCCAATTCCTTCATTTGAAATGAAAATTGTAACATACCCTTAAGTAGCAAAATGCCTTCGATAGCATCCCCAGTAATTAAAAGATCATCGACATAGATTAGCACAAAAATCATCCCTCATGTCGAGGGTGAAATAAACAGAGAATAATCATTGTGGCTCTGTCGATAGCCACCTTGCAAAAGAACAGACTTCAACTTGGAGAACCAAGCACGCGGAGCTTGCTTCAAGCCATAAAGGGCCTTTCGCAGTTTGCATACTATGGATGGAGAGGTGGATAAGCTCGGAGGAAGCTTCATATACACAGTTTCAGATAGCTCACCATTGAGAAAGGCATTAGTGACATCCATCTGTGAGATGTAGCTCACCATTGAGAAAGCATTAGTGACGTCCATCCGTGAGATGTCCCATTATCGAACGGCCGCAACAGCCAGTAATGTACGAACAATAGTCATTTTAGCCACAGGAGCGAAAGTTTCCTAATAATCGATCCCATACTTTTGCTTAAAACCTTACGCCACCAAGCGAGCTTTATATCGATCCAACATGTCATCAGATTTTTGCTTCAGAGTGTAGACCCATTTACACCCAACCACAGTTTGATCCGATGGGGCAGGAACCAGATCCCACGTATGATTCCGAGCTAGAGCATCAAGTTCAGTTTGCATAGCCAAGGTCTATTTTTTACTTTCAGCTGCTTGTTTATAAGATCTAGGAATAGAAATGTGACCAAGTGAAGATAACATAGATAATTGGGAAGGGGGCTTACTGACTCGACCAGATCAGGTAGTGACTACACTGTGTAGTGGTTCGGAAGAGGGTAAAATATGAGAAAAAGAGAGGATACCTGGATCCGTAGATGGCGAAGGAGGAGCAGTAGCCAAGAGAACTCTCGCATAAGGATCAGGCTCATCATCAAAGTAGGATGACATGGGATTCGAGCGACCAATGAGATCTGTTGGTTTTGTAGCCGAGCGAATGTATAATGAGTCCTCAAAGAAGAGAACGTTGAGTGATATCCTCATTCGTTTGGGATCCCAGTCATAGCAACGATAACCTTTTTTAGTGTCAGATATCTCAAAAAAATGCATTTGAAAGACTTGGCATCAATTTTGGAATACTCAGATCTTGGAAGAAGTACATAACACGTACATCCAAACACACGGAGACTGTAGTACGAAGGCTTAGTACCAAGAAGCTTCTGCAGAGGAGACTGATTTTGGAGAACCGTAGTGGGCATTCGATTAATGAGGTAGATCGCCGTGTGGACACCCTCAGCCCAAAATAACTGTGGCAAATTGGCATAAAGTCGAAGTGCACGGGTAGTTTCAATAATATGGCGATGCTTCCGCTCGGCAACACCATTTTGCTGAGACTGGTGAGGACATGTTTTGGGATGAATAACACCTTCAGTAGCTAAGAAATGCTCAAAGTCTTTTGAGGTGTATTCACCGCCCGACTCTGTGCGGAGAATTTTTATGTTTTTCTTAAATTGAGTTCGGACCATGGCATAAAAATACTTAAAGACCCTGAACACCTCAGACTTGTGTTGAATAAAGTAGACCCATGTAAACTGAGATACATCATCCACAAAAACAACATAATAAGAATTGCCAGAGAGTGACTTGGAGCCCGCAGGACCCCAAACATCAGAGTGAATAAGTCAAATGGAGAAGTGGTATGATGAATACTTTTACTAAATGGCACAAACGTGATTTTGCAAGAGCACATGATTCACAATCAATACTAACATTATTCTTAAAATCAATTTTAGACAACAAATCGCCAGAGGAAAACAATGACTTGAGATTCTGAGTATGAGGATGTCCCAACTGCCTATGCCATATTTTCCAAAGAGCATTGGTTGACGCAATCTCATAAGAAGACGGAGCAAGGAAGCACTTGTGAGAGTCGGAGGACGAGCCCAAATCCAAGATGAACAGTTCCCCTTGTCTACGGCCTCGACCAATCACTTTCCCGGTCCACAGATCCTGAATAAGACAACCATTAAGTGAGAAAGAAACTAAGAAATGTTGGTTAACAAGCTGATTAACAGAAATCAAATTAGCAGATACTTTGGGGACATAAAGGGCATCTGATAAGATTAAAGGAGGAGAATCGGGAAAGGTAAATCGTAAAGTGCCACTTCTCTGAATGTCGAGGTTCATTCCATTGGCAACAATAATAGTGCCAGGGAGGGAACAAGGCCAGGAGGAAGAAAAGGTTTTCAAGTCACCAGTCATGTGATGAGTGGCACCCGAATCTATAATCCAAGGAGTACTCGACTTAGGCTTACCAAACCTGCAGCGTGAAGACCTTGGATAAGTTGTTGCATGAAGTCGGTAGGTATAGAAGAAGAGGAACCATCTGGAGGAGGATCGACAATAGTGGTAAAGGCAGTGAGAGTGGTTGAACAACCAGAACGTGGTAGACGAGTCGGGCAATCGATGATCAGATGGCCATCTTTCTTGCAATAGCGACAAAACAGTTTGGTGGTGGACCCTCTCTGGTTGCGGCAATGAGAAGCATAGTGACCCTTCTCATGACAGTTGAAGCACTCGACAGTAGAAAAGTCAAGACATTTTCCTTTATAAGTACCAAAGGAATCAGAAGAGGAATTCTGAGAGGATAGAGAGGCAAGGCAAGTTTCTTCGGCAAGGAGATCAGCAAGGACGTTGTCAAGCGATGAGGTGGAGTTGCGGTTGAGAATGGAGGCCCGAATATGTTCAAACTCGGGTCGTAATTTCATAAGTAATGTGCGACAATGAGATTTCTGACGCAGGGTAAGGACCGTGTCTAGCGCCGCTTCCAGGATGTTTATTTCATCAATCATATCCATCTCATTCCAAATCAACATGATGGAGGAATAAAATTCTTTGAATGTTAGCGGTCTGCGAGAAAGAACGGTAAGAGACTGTTCCAGTTGATACATCCATGCATCACTACTACGCTGATATATTCGTCATAGGTACTCCCATATTGCACGAGCAGAGGATATAGTGAGATTGAGAGCAATAGATTTTCGACAGACTCCATGATCCAGGTACGTACCTTTGCATCAGACACACACCATTTGGAGATGACTGCAGGATTGTCAGTCGTGGCTGCTGGTTTAGATGAGGTGACGTGAACCAAAAGCTCTTTGCCCTCAAGAAAATTACGAAAATATGAAGCCCACAAAAAATAGTTCTTTCCATCAAGTTTCATAACTGGACGTTGCTGATGTGAATCCATTGGAATAGACTGGGAAAAAGAAAAAAATAACACTCGAGACAGAGGAGAAAAAAAAAACTAGAAGGCTTTTACAGCGCTGATACCATATGAACAAGGGAAAAACCTTGATTTTCTGTGTATTGAAAATAAAGGAGATCATCTCCTTATAAAGTTACAAAGAAACCTATACATGGTAGATACAATTAAAGAAAAATTCTAGCCTAATTACATGTAACAGATTCTAGGCTAATTATATGCAATTTACCTTCTAATCAATCAACCATAACCATAATTAGAGCTATACATGGAAGGTATATATTGTAATTGATGGTGATTAACATATCTAGCTCCAAACCCACAAATTACAAAAGGAATTGAGATAAAAGATCACTGTTTGGGTAAAATTCTATCATATAGATGACAGGCAGAACTAAACAGGAAAAGGTGTGAACTTATACATCTTGAAGAAATCACAAATGGGGGAGGAATTTTTGAAGATTCTCAAGTTCATAGCACCACTTATCAATTTAAATGAATTTTCAAACTTCTCTTTTTTCCTTCAATTTCATCCATATATTGGTCATTCCAAGAAACTTGCTTCTTCTAGGATCAAATAAATCTTAAGAGAGAATAACACCCAAAAATACAACTATTAGCCTCATACTTAAACAAATTAGAAGGTATACAAGTTAAAAGCTTAAATAATGTAAATATAACCTTTTAAATATTTAAAAAAATATCCTTAAAGAACTAGACTTATTTCACAATCTTTCTTCAAATGTTTTAACAAAAGATGTATTTCGTCCTTAATTTCGTAAAAAAATAAAAAAATAAAAAATAAATAAGTTGTTCTAGAAGCTATGAGAGCTTACAAATCTACACGTCCAAAGTTAGTCTTAATACGCTCCATTGTTCATCGGATGTTGGATCTTCTTGAAAAGTTTCAATCTTTAGTCTTGAAGATGGGTGAGGGAAGTTCCTCGTAAAGAATCAAAATTCTCAAAGAACACGTAAAATAGAATAATGGTAGTCCAAACAAGCTCGATGCCAAAAATAATCCCCGAGTAATAGATACATACATCTGGCTTTATTAAATTTAACATGCCACTTTCGGATATTAAAACGCAAGAAGAGGGGGAAAAAATAAGTCAATCTTGAGTCAAATACACACAAAAAAATGATTATCCCCACACGCATAGAAAAGAATAAGAGACAAGACCTTTCCAATCGGCGGGACATTTAACTTAGTCACCATTGCTCCAGAAATTTTAAAAATATGTGCAGAGAATGTATTTGATATGGTAGTGTTTCATCGAGAGGAAGTAGTAATAGCAACCCTGCCAAAAGTGCACCAACGTGGACATGTAAGTTAAAGTAGGCAAACAGAATAAGAGTTTTGATTCCCAAAAAAACAATTAATGAGAAAAATTACTCCACTTCAAGAAGAAGCTATGGAAGTACTAAATGTTGAGCCTCTCTAATGCTACATTTTGGGCTCTGATGTAGCTTTGCTAAAAATACATCTAACGGATAGAATGTTGCATAAAAATCCAAGCAAACGAATACCTAAAAGTAGCACCATTCTTTACCTTAGACGTAAAAGACCAAAAGGGCACGAACAAAAGGGTGGAGAGGTTAGAGGAAACAATGAAAAGGAGCAGAATGAGGAGTTTTGCATGGTACAAGTACAGGTCAAAGTTACACCAACAGAATAACTTATAGGTGCAGCAGATCAACTCCAAAAGGTAATAGCATATAGGTCTTCTTCAATAATCAGTTGTTGTCAATAAAAAGTAGTTCATATACTAAAGGTATTCATGAAAGGTTGGCATCAAAGATATCTACTCATGCTTCTTGGTAAACTTAATTGGCCAAATCGTATATAAGAGGTACAAGACCATCACAAAAGCTTCCCTTTTCACCCTTAAGTCACGAGTTACATCTACTACAATTTCTTCTTGTATCTCTATATATAACTTGTGGAGAAAAAAGACAAATGCTAGCACTGTTTAGAATTCCTTGAGAAACATGACTTCTAAAAAAAAGGCATAAGCTTCAGAAAAGAGGACCGGCAATGACAGGGACTCATACTCTATAGAAACTTATTGCTAGAGTGTACCTTTCACTAGGAAAAAACTCCAAAGAAGTGATATTGTTACCCAAGTGCATTCTCTTGTGTAAGGAGGAGATCTCCATCTATTTCACTTCAATAACACAGACATCACCATCTTTGCTTCCCCTACAATTAAATGACAAGCAGAGATTCAACTGAATGCATTAACAAACTAAACCCTGCTATAGGTATGGCAATTGGTGGTGTGGGTTACAGCCTATGTGGGGCAGCAGGGGATTACAGCTTATGTGGGTGAGGGGCAGGCCCGGTTGTGGGTTGAAATAGACACAATTAGGTGTAAATATTGAAGTTGAAGTTACGGGGAAGACATAAGCAACAAGACTTACAAGATATAACATTCTAGAAATCATAAATATTTTGGAATATTAAAAAGTTATTCTTAGTTTGTGAAATTTTGATTCAAAAATATCCTGATTGTTAAATTTAGATCGGAAACTTATTTTTCACTTCTTTTTTATGTTTTTTTTTTTGCTCCCCCCACATTGTAGGATTTCACTGTGTATGTAGTTGTTGTTTTTTATGTTTTATGTTTCTTTTTGTTTCTTCTTTCTTGGGTTCAGAAATAACCACGTAAATGTACACGTTAAGTCAAAACAATAACAAAATGGAAAAGAAGTAAATAACTATCTGTTTTCCTTTTATAGTTTAGATACTAAAATCTTAATTCTCGGGGATAAAAGAAATTAACACACTGTCTGAAAGAGCATCTCTTCCAAACTGATTGGTATAGTAAATATTTCATCATCCGTTCATTTATATCAGATTTAAATTACTTATAATTTAACTCTAATTTTTTGTGCTGTGGTTACAAAAAATGTAAGGGGATGTGAATCTAATTTGAGAAGCTATACTAAATAATATAATTACCAATGATATAACTCTAATGTTGTATTACCCAAATAACAAAATGAAAAAGATCATACCGGGGAAGGATAATACGGGGCGGTGCAGGATGGGTTGAAAACAATAAAAAAAAACTATGTAGGGCGGGGCGGGAGGGTTGAAAACAATTTTTTTTTAAAAACTATGCAGGGCGGGGCGGGCGCGTTGAAAATTTTGCGGGTTAAGTCTAGCCCCGCTCCATTGCCATTCGTTGACTGCAGGACATCAAAAGACAGGTCTATAGAACCATGTATTGGAGGGAAGACATTCACCAAGAAGAAGAGACGTCAAAGGTAGCAAAAGAACTTCAATCATGCAAAAAGTTCAAAAAAATACTAGATGTTTTAGCAAGATGGGAACTTTATATTAGTTTGATGGAATCTCATACTAACTCCAAGTAGATGAAATAGGGATCAGATGCTACTCTGTTTTAGGTCCCCTTAATGCCTCATTTCGCCCTATCCCATCACGAAATTGTAAATACCAAATCAACTCAATGATTCATTCAACATCCATGTAAAAGCAATACTTTAATCAAGATTCACAATTGCAAAATCGATGTCAAATACTAATCTTTAGCTTCTACATGTGTATCTAAGAATGCAGATGATAATCGAATGTCAACATGACTAGGAGAGACAAAAGGATAGAGATCCTATAATGCAAGATATTTCCCATCCAAACTAATTGACATAATGGAAGCTGGCTTTTTTAACAGGCTTTTGTGTCCAATTTTCTTCCATGTGGTGATATCCCAAACTGCAATCATTGTCTTATTACCTGTTTTATTGACACAGGTTCGGAAAGTTACACAATGTTTTCAATAAGAAAATCTATACAATCTCAATCTACTAACTTCATTAACTAAAGTCAAGAATTTAGCATACCTTTTTGAACAGTAGTGAACAAAAAGGGTTTTGTCCAATCTTTAGAAAACCTGCAGAGCTCAATATTCTCATCCTGTAATATGGAATACAGGATATAACATCAACATAAAAAGGGAAAACCAATTGTCTAACGGGTCAGACCGCCATATTATACAGAACTTACTGAATTTGGTGTTACGGTTCCTGGAACGCCGTCGCTTGTGTTCCATATTCTGGCGACACTATCTGTGGATGTGGTAGCTAAGAACTCTGAATCTAAGCTGAAGATATATAAAAGTAGGGAAATGAATTTAAATTTTTGTCCAAACATCATCAGAGGAACAATAATGCATAAACTTCCATAATACATTGATTCAGTATCATTTCTACAACAGCAATAAGAGGCTCACCAAACCAAACACTCTTAGATCATTTGAAACTTGTTTTCTAGGAGGATTTTCATAATCATATTCAAAATGTAGATTCAAAACTCAAAATAAATACCATGAGTGCAAATCCACGTATATGCATGTATTATAGGATTTCATGTATCGTTCTTGAACGTGTCTCACTTCTTTAATATGACAAAAAAGGATTAAGTATAATTATGTATCCAAACTCAGTTACGCTACTTTACATCCAATGATATTCAATTCTAAGATACAATTTCTGAAAATTAGGTTACCTATTCATCTCCATTTTCACTTTTGGTTCAACATAAGAACAAACTACTTCCAACACTCGAAAAGGAGAACGCAGAGAATAGCAACAACTTTAAAATCTGGTGTGATGTATGACAAGTGAACAAAAAAGCTAAAATCCACATTGGACTAATTGGATGAGAAAAGCACTTCATTCTGATCTTTAAAGTGAAAAATCTAGATCATATTGGTTAAAAGACACAAGACTAAGATCTTTCACTTCATTTTCCCACAATTAGTTTCCTTAGAACATAACTGACGTTTTCAGCATCAAAGTCCGAGAAAAGTAAGAGAACAAGATGGATCACTGATCAACCTGAATGCACGAACATGCAAGTACGCAGACCCAGAAGCTATAGGTCTCTAGAGATCATACTAGGTAAATTCTCACATATCATAAGTAACTGAGGATTTTGCACAACTATAATCTGAGTAAAGCTAAATGTACCTGAAATCCATGTCTTTGAATGACTTGTGAGCTTTAGGTTCATCCACAATAATGTGCATGGTTGGCCACTCAAAAAGTCTAAAATGTCCATCCTTCAAAGATTCAAAGCAATAAAAAGTCAGAACAAGGTAATATCCTCATGAAATATGTGAGATATAATCTTTCACAAGATTGCTCACAAATCCGCCTGTGGCTAATTTGGCGCCATCAACACTAAAGGCCATGCATTTTTGTGGACCAACATCTTCGACAGCAAACTCCTTGCGCACAAATTTTATGTTATCTTCATGACCATATAACTCATATTAGTGATATCTCTTAAATTATATTAGGATATCTTGATTGATCTTCCATATATCTTAGTATCTCTATTAGTGATTTAGTTTCTATTATGATTAGGAGAAGATCACAATTCTTTATTAGTTGATTCTTTCCTTATTAGTTGTTGCTCTCTTGTATAAAAACACTGTTACACCCCATTTTAACCGGAGTCAGAATTAGAGTATAACATATTGGTGATTCCTATTGATTGATTTTAAGGAGTCGCCACCTAATTAATTTTAAGGTGAATTAGGGCACCTAATTATTAACTTAAGGTAAAACTAACCTCCGTTAATAGTCCTCGCTTTAGCCGGTTTGATTCTAGGTAAGGGTTCTATATTATCCTAAAGGGAAGGGATTAGGCATCCTTTAGAATCCGTTAACTTACGGTTATCCGACCAAACTTAGGTTAATTAATTAAAGCTAAAGACGCAAATGTAATATTAAAAATTTAAGAAAATGGCTTGTAACTATTGCTAAGGTTTTAAAGGAAAATAATGTTGTTTGAAATAAGATTTGAAAATAATAATTTGCATAAAAGATGTCTTTAAATTATATTTAAAACAAGGTTTAAGACTTTAAATGAGAATAAATAATAATGCTAGATAAAATGAGATTCGCAAAATATAATAATTTGTATATAAGCAGAAGGAAAATGCAGGTTTATGCAATATTTTGATAAATACTTAAAACAACTCAAATGATGAAATATTAATGGATTTTGCAGTTTAGGAACATAGACAAGATGGAGTTTTCCTTCTCCCTTTCATTACCTTTTATTAACTATGCTTAATTAAGAAAAAATGCATGATTAATTCAAACTTGAAGAGTTATTTATACAATATACTTGAGCTTATATTTGCGTGTTAATGACGTTTTGAAATTTTAAGATAGTAAAATAAACCTAATTCCTTTGATTATGTAATCATGCAGCTTTGCAAATTAATTGTTCCAATAAAATAAATATTATATAGGCTATAAATAGTTTAACATAAGAGAAGCTTATAGGACTAATGGTGAGTTTTCTCTTAATTAACTACCCATTATACTAGAGCTAACCCCACTAATTTACTAGAATTCATCTAAGTTAAAAAAAAACAAAGTAAAAAGGGTAGTTGCATCATATAAAATAAAGGCACAAAAATAAAATAAAAGGGGACCAAATAATATCAAATGGGCCAGCCCGTTTTGGGCCACTGAGATCCATAGCTGCGTTGGCCCGGCCCAATTATTTTTAGCCGTGCCGGAAATTTCCGCCGCCTTTGTTCGATCTGTTGGGCTTTGGCCCAGGAATTTTATGTCTTTCTATTTTGCTGCGGATAGAGAGCTGGATGGATAAAGGAGTCATGTTGGGCTTGTAGCCCAACGCCAAACGCTGAGGAGAACGGGTCCCTCAGACTTGTATGCGATTGTCATGCATAAAAAGAGAGGTAAGGAATTAGTATAAGATCAATGGATAATGTTAAACATATATATAAACTCAAAAAGACCATTGGATTATGTATATACTATGTATATTTAAGTATATTTCATGTATACACGTTCATAGGTATACAACCTCATTTTGCCTTAACGGCACTTATAAGTATATGGAAAATATTTCAACCAATTAACCATACGACAATCACTGAACATTGCAAAACCAATTACAAAATGTGCTCGGGCAAATAATCTCCACAACGAAGACGACGAAACAAAGGTTTACGGATTGTGAACAAACTCATAAATCATATAATCTCACACAAGAGAATACTGGACAGAGCATAGCTACGGGTTTGAGGTCTAACATAAAGCGTTTTGATCCTATTTAACTGAAGCTAGTCGAAGCAGGGTAGAAGATTAACCTTGTCACAACACAACTAGATGCAGATCGTCTCAAGATATTGATGAAATAGGCATAGTATGACACAGGGGTGACCATGCTAGAATCAATAGTGGTAGAGTGAATGCTCACAATCGATAAGTATGTCTAAGCTGAAATGCAACACCACAGAATTCCATAGAGGAGAACGCCTATGCAAAAACTAATATGGATGAACCTTAAATACAGAACCTAGACAGTTAAGCATTCCTCAAGGCACTAATTAACCCATAAGCCTAAGTCCAGTGCTATGGCACACATGTATAGTCACGACATATACTTGACATAAATTTAAATGACACAGGCTTGGAGGAAGCATGCTTAATCATACAAGTCGAGTCAACAGCAAAACTATACTTATCTAAGACTATTTGGGCTATAAATAGCACATAAGACATGATCGTTTAAATGTATCAACACACTTAACTTATTTGATCCAAATCATAATACTATACCTACCAAACAATAGAAGTCGCTAGACTAATATATGTTCTGCCCACATTATTCGAAACCGATCAACATTTAATCTATATTATAGAATGGACAACCTTGTAATGACAGCCAGATTAATCAACATAGAATGCTTACTCATCATAGATACCGACCTGAATGACACTTGAAGGCAGTTGGTCTAACATGCTGAACCAACAACCAATTCAATTTTAACATAAATAAATGCTGGAAATGAGCTTGTGATTAGACTACATGAGTACATTTATGAACTAAGCTTAACGATGCGAGTAATACTTAAACGTGGATTAAATCAAACTAAGTATAACAGAGTTGGGCTAACGACATGATAAATACTAGATTATTAACTAAGCGATACAATATAAATGAACTGAAACGAAGATGAAAGCTAATACACTTGAAACATGCTTGAAACTACCAATGAATATAACTAATAAGGATGCCAATTAACACACATAAGATATTCGACCGTATTGAAAGCTATCATAATAACATCCTAGAACATGGCTAAACGGGAAACAATTATAAATTCAAGATAACTAAAAGAGAAGATTCACGAACGAGGGCATACGCAAACCACCACATTAGCACATTCTATATCAACTAACAAATACAAATACGAATAGGTATACTAAGTACCATTACGATAACAAAAAAGCAAAGCTAATGGCGAGAACTTAAGCCGAACCCAACAGAGACAATAGGTAATAAAATAAACGATGCGAAATAATTTAAAGGAAGAAGGATTACCTTCTTCGGATGCAGCGAAGTGGGACGAAGGTCTCGATATCTACTCGAATGCTATCAAATCCAAACTTGCGATGCTCGGATTCGAACAATACCACAGTGAATAAAAAGATGATGTAGAATTTTGACTCGATAACAAGAAATGTTTCGACTACTAAAAAAACTAAAACTTTCAAAGAACTTTGAGCGGCTAAAAAAACTCTTTTCTTGGGGAATTTGTGCGATTCCCCAACTTTAATTTCTAGGGAATTTCTGTGACCAAAAAAAGACCCCCTTTTTCAGATTAAGAAGCGAATATTTATAGGGAGTTTCTAGGGTTTCTAGGGTTCAAAACGAAAATTAGGTGGGATTCTCAGTCAACTTTTCAAACGCAAAGTGTTAAAATTCCTCTGTTATCGATCAGACACCCAGAAGAAAAAGACAATATTCATAAAGGTTTTGTACTCGAAAGATCAAAAGGGGTGATAAAGCAAGATTCGCACTTACAACGGACAAAGAACCATTAATGCTTCGGATCGAAACAAAACCGAAAAAAAGACGAAACGCCTCTTCAATACTGACCTCCCCCTGACAGAGCATTAATTAATGTTCCCGAATTGGCCATGCAAGGCCTGTTAGGAATGAAAGGATTCTGAGCTTTTGCTGTTTTCGTTGAAGGGGAAAGAGAGGAAAGGAAGAGAGAGATGAGAGAGGACGCGGCTGTGTTTAGGAAAAGAAAGAAAGAGATTAGGTTTTTTTAGGTTTCAACTGATAAGAGAATAAATGGGCCGGTCGGGTCGGGTAATGGGGTGGGCTTGTTGGGTGAAAGGCTAAATGGGCTGACCGAATTATGTGGAGTAGTGGGCTGATTGTAGTGAATTTAATATGTGGGCTGGGTGGAATCCGAATTTGGCTGAAATTGTGGTCATTCCTCCTTCATTTTAATTATTCTTGGGCTTTTAACTTAATATCTAGTACAATATATATTATGTGAAGGTAAATAATAATTAGTATGTAGAAATTAAAGGATTTAATAAAGTAAAATTAATTTAACAAGTACAAATTCCAAAAATGAAACGATGACGAACTATTTAAAATTTGTGATAAAGTAACGAGGTTAATAGTAATAAAAATAGTAGTGAAAACAAGTTATTTAGCTCATTAATAAATTTAAAAGCCTAAAAAAATAAATTGGAATAAAGGAGGGACGAAATTGGGTGTCAACAAATACATTCTTAATAATAAGATTAAACACCTTTCTCCAGAGGTAAATTTTTTTATGGTATCAAGAGCCTAAAAAGCTTCACAACATTTTTTTTTTCCTGGGCGTTTGTATTTTCTCATCGACGACAACAATGGCTCCAACTAATTCCTCCACTGAGAACACCTCAACCACACCTTTTCCTGTAACTGCCTCCCAAACAACACAACCCATACCGAATTCTCCACCAATTCTTACCATGAATAAGAATGAGTAGGCGATCAATATCAACGTTGTTGCTCGAGCACCTCTAAAGCTCAACAATACAAACTACCGAGTCATGGAAATACCGGGGGAAACCATCCTCACGCATATGATTTTCTCCACTTTATTGAACAGCCACCAAGTTCAACAGACACACATTTTCGTCAACAACAAGACCATCTCATCCGGAGTGCCATCGTTGCATGTCTATCTCCTGATATTGTTCCCTTTGTCATTGATGCTAAGTATCCCTATTCTTTCTGGCAAAATATGGTAGCAACCTATGCGAAGCCATCGCGTGCTCGTATCATAAGTCTTAGAGAGTCTCTAAGCAACATAAAGAAGGGTAACCTCTCTATTACTTCATACCTGATGAGGATCAAACAAATCTGCAGAACTTTAGCCTCGGCTGGCATTCAAATTTCCACGGATGAGCTCTTCCTTCATGCTCTCTATGGACTTCCAGCAAAATACGACACTATCACTGCAACTCTGCGTGCTCAAGAAACTCCAGTGATAGTTGAAGAGCTTCATAAGAAGTGAAGCTCCTTGATTTTGAACAGAATCTCATTCGCTCATCTCCTTCTACCGTGGTTCCAATTACATCAAATTTTACTGCTAAACCATCGCCTCACAACAATCGTTCTCGTTCCAATCATGTTTCGCGTCCAGCAAACAACTCGAATCCTACGGACAGGTCTGTTGCTAACAACTTTGGTTCTCAACTTGCTGGTCAAAACAACCACAAGAATCATCCTCGCGTTACTTGCCAACTTTGTGACAAGCCTGGTCATCATGTGAAGCAATGCCGAAAATTATTGGCAATTCTTTCTCTTATCAATGGGTCTGGATCAGATGGACATACAAGAAACAATGCTCAGTCTCAAACACAGCAGCCACGTGCTAACTATGCAACTCACAACACTAGCAATGATGGAAACTGGCTTGTTGATTCTGGTGCCTCATATCACGTCACGCAGGATCTTCAAAATCTATTCCTCCACTCTAATTATGATGGCAGTGAAGATATTATGCTTGGTGATGGTAACGAACAAAAAATCACTCATACAGGATCCACTTCTTTACCTTCATCTTCTCGCCCTTTAACTTTATCCAATGTTTTATATGTTCCTAAGATGAAAAAGAACCTTGTTTCTGTCTACTGACTTTGTAATGATAATTATGTCTCTGTGGAATTCTCACCTTATTCATTTTTTGTGAAGGACTTTTGCACGGGTGTGCCTTTACTGGCAGGGAAACCTGAAAACAGTGTTTATCCATGGCCTTCATTTTTTCAGTCACCGACCTCTCCTCTAGCCGTCGCCACCACCGCCACCGGAACTGCTTCAAATTGGCATCGACGTCTCGGTCACCCGTCCTCACCCACACTTCGTCAAGTTTTCAAGCTTTTAGCTATTTCATCCCCTTTAAAAAAATCTTTCTTTTGCAATTCATGTAAATGCAGTAAAATGCATAAGTTTCCTTTCTACAACTCTACTATAAAGAGCAATGCTCCTTTGGAATACATTTATTCGGACGTTTAGGTCCTCTACGTAAATTTCAATAATAGAAGGTTTTCAATATTATTTAATTTTTGTTGATCATTACACGAAATATATCTGGTTCTTTCCCATAATAAAAAATCTGATGTATTCATTATATTTTTCAAATTTAAGAAAGTTGTAGAAAAGCTCTTTCAAAAGCCCATCATCTCCTTTTATTCTGACAATGGTAGTGAATTCATCCATCTTCGGTCTTTCTTTGAAGACAATGGTATTTCTCACCTTCTCACTCCTCCACATACCCCTAAGCACAATGCAACTGTCGAACGTCGTCATCATCATATTGTTGAAATAGGTATCACTCTATTACATAATGCGAGCCTCCCTCTAAAATTTTGGTCCTATGCCTTCACTACCGCAGCCTACTTGATTAATCGCTTACCAACAAGAATTTTAGAGAATCAGTATCCCCTTTTAAGCTATATGGCAAACTACCAAACTATACCAAGTTTTGAGTCTTCGGTTGTTTGTGTTACCCATGGTTAAGGCCTTATAATCAAAATAAATTGCAACCTTGTTCCAGCCCATGTCTCTTTCTTGGCTACTCACAGAATCAAAGTGCTTATCTTTATTTTAATCCTGTAAAGTCTAGGTTGTATGTCTCCAGGCACATGGACTTTGTGGAGCATCGTTTTCCATACTCATCTATGGAAATTAAGGCCAATCGACCTGAGTCTAACACTGTTGATATATAGGTTCCCTCTCATTATATTATTCCGTTTACATTAAATCCATCTGGTAACTCTCATATTATATCTACGACATCGGATTCAAGAAGTACTTCTCATGAGGCCGCCACCAGTAATCGCTCTTCATCAGACGAGCCTGAGAACTCCATTACGTCTTTTCCATGTATGTCTTCCACCTCTCCTTCTTCTACCTCTTCTTCCTCATCCTCTTTATCAATACCAACGCCTTCCACTTTCTCCATTCCTTCTTCTTCCCCTATACCAAATCATCCCATGGTAATTCGTTCCAAAAATAATATTAGCAAGCCAATTCAAAGACTTTGCCTCAGTGCTAATGTATCTTCTAAAGCCGAATCATCCAATGGTGCATAACCTTCTAAATTGCAAGCCATTTCCTCAAATACCAATACCAAAACCATGCCTAAGCCCAAACCTACCAAAGTCCTCGGTTTTTCTAGTTCAATACCCAAACATTCGTTGAGCCTAAGAGTGTTAGCCAAGCATTAAAAGATCCTAAATGGCGTCTTTTTGCCATGAATGAGGAATTATCGGCTCTTAAGGACCAAGGCACATGGTCTTTTGTACCAGCAGATCCTCAAGCTAAACCAGTCCGGTCTAAGTGGGTTTTTCATGTTAAATACGATTCTTATAGAAGTATTAGCCGCTACAAAGCTTGACTTGTCTCTAAAGGTTTCTTGCAGCGTCCAGGTGTTGATTATGGTGAAACATATTCTCCAGTAGAAAAGCATACCACAGTGCGTGTTATTCTCTCAATGGCTGCTTCATTTGATTGGCCACTTCGTCAATTAGATGTTAACAACGCCTTCTTGCACGGGACTCTAACAGAACAAGTTTACATATCTCAACCTCCTGGTTTTGTGGATGAGACATATTCCATTCATGTTTGTCGGCTTCACAAAGCAATTTGCATGGTATGAGAAACTCAAATCCTATCTCATTTCATATGGATTTTTCCACTTTCAGTCGGATCACTGTTTATTCATTTATGCTAAATCTAGAGTTAAGCTCTATCTTATTGTCTATGTTGATGATCTAATTATCACGGGTAATCATCAAAAGTCGGTGGAAGATTTCATTGCGTGTCTTGCTAATCTTTTTTCTATTAAAGATCTTGGCGATTTGCATTTTTTCTTGGGTGTACAGGTTATTCGCTCACCTTCAAGTATTTTCTTGAGTCAGCAAAAATATATTTATGAGATTTTAGACGAGAGCCAACATGGTTGAAGCTAATCCCGTACGCCAATAGCAAGGATCTTGTCCCATAAGTAGTGATGGAGCTTTACTACAAGATCCTAAAGAATATCAGACTATAGTTGGAAGTTTACATTATCTTCACCTTACCAGACCAGATGTTGCTTTTGTTGTAAGCAAATTGTCTTAGTTTACCAGTGCTCCAACGACGATACCTTGGGCTATGGTCAAACGAGTTCTTCGTTATCTTGCTGGTACATCTGCTAATGGTATGTTTCTTTGCAAAGGCAAGTCGCTAAATCTGCACGGCTTCTCCGACTCAGACTGGGCAGGTAATCGTGAAGATTGCTCTTCTACTATAGCATACATTGTGGTTTTAGGATCCAATCTAATCTCATAGAGTTCTAAGAAGCAAAGAGTTATTGCTTATTCATCCACAGAAGCTGAATATCGTGCTATCGCTTTAGCTTCAGCTGAAATTTGTTGGGTTCGTAATTTGCTTCAGGAGTTATCTCTCTTTCTCAAGGAGCCGCCCGTTATCTATTATGAAAATCTTGGCGCGACCTATGTGTGTGCTAATCCAGTTTTTCATTCCAAAATGAAGCACATTGAGATTGACTATCATTTTGTTCGAAAACTCTGCCAACAAGGCCTCCTGCGTGTTTCTCATGTTTCATCGCGAGACCAACTGGCTGATGTTCATACCAAGCCACTTCCAAAAGCTCCGTTCGAAGCACTAAGGTCTAAGATTGGTATATTGGACCGATCTACCACCTTGCGGGGGCATATTAGTGATGTCCCTTGATTGATATTAGGATATCTTGATTGATCTTCCATATATCTTAGTATCTCTATTAGTGATTTAGTTTCTATCTGTTACACCTCGGAAATTTCGGACTTGTTGCCTTGTGAATAGGCTAATGTGAGCTTAAGGTGATTATGAAATCCTTACAAGATTAAGGGAAGTATTAGATAGCTTAAAGTGCATACTATAAGATTTTGAAGTCATGTGAATATGCGAAATTTAGTTTGTTGGAGGAAGTGAAATGTAAGTCATGTTCGAAAAGGTTTTCGCTATGATTGAGCTAATATTTATTTGGTAATATCCTAAGGGGATGCTATAGGGCCTATTTATTGGTTAGTGAAGTGTTACATAAGTGCCAAGAAGGTCCCACAAGGATTGGAAGTCAAACGAATTAACGGGAGAAAGTTTCAGAAAAATTGTGAGTTATACGACCACTTATACAGCCCGTATAACTTTGTACGGTCCGTATAAGGACGGTACGTATAATATGATCTTTACAGAAGGGGAATTTTTCTTGGTGGTGTTATACGGTCCACTTATACGGACCGTATAATATTATACGGACCGTATAAGTGGTCTGTATAAGTCCATCGGGCAGATTTTTTATTTTTGTATAAATAGATGGCCTTTGTTCTTTTATTTCATTTTTCATATTTCCACAATTCTTGAGAGCTCCAAACCCTTCCCCAAGCATATTCCACTCCAACCCAAGAGAAAACAAAGATCAAGAGACAAGAATCAAGGTACCCATGTGTTAGAAGTCTTGCTAGGGTTAGGAGACTACAAGAGATTCTTGGGTATTGAAGCAAAGGTTTTCACATAAGTTGATAGCTGCTCCAAAGCTCATTCCCATGAGATAAAAGGTTAGTTTTCATGCTTATTTCATGTTATCATGAATGCTTGGTTGTTGAACAACTTGGGTAGAAGAAGAAAGTAGAGAATGAGGGCTAAATGTAACTTTTATGCTGTTTTCGAGTAGTAAGCTAACTTGAGTCATGATTCTTAGTATGATATGGGTATAATCTTGGTATGGAAGGTAGAAATAGTGATGAGTAAGCATTGTATGAAAATATGCTAAGGTTGGGTGTGAAGTTGTTAGTATAAGTTGAACATAAGGGTAAATTTTGAAGACTTAATGGAATGTGATTACTTGATTATGATATTGTGGATGTTATTGTGGTTGTTGGGAATTATTTTTTAGTATGGTGGAAGTTGACGAAATAGGGAAAATACTGCCCAATTCTCATTAGATCATGAGTTATTCTAGTTTGAATTTAAGAGTATCATTAAGGCTTAACCATGGTATGGATCCTTCTAAATGTAGATTGTTCAAGCTTCGACGTTGAACGTTAAGTAGTTAAGAAGATCAAGAGGTATGTAAGGCTAACCCTTCTTCCATTAAGGCATGATTCCTTTGCTATATACCCATCCATGAGTTCCATAATGTCTTCCAAATGACTCTATCTCTAAAGTTACTAAAACTCATGATCCTCGATACTTTCATGATTCTATTACCTCCCTAATATGATAGTTGATTCTCTAAGGATAGATGTAACGAAAGTGATGATGGTAATGATGTTGATGATACTTATGGACTCTTATGTATACGTGTCTAAGTATGTATGATTATTATGTAACACCGAGCTTATATGGCAGGGTATGATACTTATCGCGCGCGCACCTCTGCAGTTAGGTACGGATAACCCTGAGCCTTGGTAGGGCCAGGTATGTATAACACCAAGCGTTGTCATGGCCAGGTACGTGAAACACCGAACCTTCATGGTCAGGTATGATGCTAATAAATATATGTATATATACATGAGTAAGCATTAGAAATGGAAGGTCCCTATGAAAGACAAGTAAGTAAATATGATGATGGCCACTAGTGGTACAAATGGCTCTATTACCTCCTGATTCTTCTATCTTATGCCATTTGTTATGCTCCTACTACGACGTTGATTATGCTTTACATACTCAGTACATTATTCGCACTGACGTCCTTTTGTTTATGGACGTTGCGTCATGCCCGCAGGTGGACAGGGAGACAGACTTGATCCATAGATTATTTGTTCAGGGGCTGCATAGAGGAGCTCCATTTCATCCGGAGCTAAAGCTGTTGGTATTATTCTTTTGTGTACATACATATGGGCATGGCGGGGTCCTGTCCCGTCGATATGATATTACATACTCTTCTTAAAGGTTCGTAGACAGTTGTGTATGGTTAGGTGTCTTTTAGCCTTGTCGGCTTATATTTTGTATATCGTTTTGTTAGCCTCGTCGGCTTGTGTATATGGATATGGGCATAGTTGTTGATGATGATATAAATGTGTCGTTGCTCAATGAGATTAGTATTATTGATGTATAGAAATCATGCGTAGGCCATGTGGCTCACCTAGATGTGAATGTGAATATACGATAAGAGGTGCCCGGGTGGCTTAGCACTGGGTGCCTGTCATGGCCCTCCGGTTGGGTCGTGACACTGTCATGATTAGGAGAAGATCACAATTCTTTATTAGTTGATTCTTTCCTTATTAGTTGTTGCTCTCTTGTATTAATACACATACTTATTAATACGAATAAACACCTTTCTCTAGAAGTAAACTTCTTTAACTCAAACAACCTGCATGAAATAACAAACAATGTATCCTCTTCTCACGCTGAGAAATAAATAATAAGCATGATAATAATCATATTAAATATTCTGTATGTTCCTTTGTTGGTTGACCAACCTAATCAGTAATGTGAAAAGATAACTACCAGCGAAAAATAAGACCTGAATAACCCTGGCTTCAAAAGAGGGGTCAGCACAACTGAAAGTTGTAACACATGCCCAGTTGTCCACAAGGGAATATAGTACTGCGTTGAATTTATAGACAAAACTATATACATAAAGGATCTTTTTACTTTCATTAATAGATGAAGGATCATGAATCACAATAAAGGATCGTCCAACCACAGTCACTCGCATCACTGGCAAACAGGTCACATGATGTTATGAACATTTTTAATTAATGATGCCAAATTAAAATTTTCCCCGATTAAGGATGAAACCAGAGTCCACAATAATAAAGTACAGATTTCTACAAAGGAAACATGTCAAAAAAAAAACCATTGACTGACAGTGCTCGTCCAGTTTATATACGGTATGGTCAGAGGCAGAGCCAGAATTTAGAGTTTATGGGTTCTGAACTTGCCACTGAACCCGTAGTCGTCATAGTTGATGAGTTGCAATTAAATATTTGCACATATTTAATGAATTTTCTAATACAAATACAAGGTCTCCACAAAAGTTACAGAGTTCGTCTGTACCCCTAACCAATATTCTCCCTCCACTTCTGTGTATAATAAAACATCATTTATATCATGAATCACAAAGGCAAATAACAAGAAAAATTGGAAAGGAAAAGCTGGGAGAAAATGGTGGCATTTATACGCTTCATTCGATAGACAAGCAAAGCCAAATGCACCATTTTGAAATGTAGAGGCATTTAACTCATTCAATTCTTGCTTAAGAAACTACCAACTGCCGAAATAATCAATCTTTTTCACATAAAAAAGAAGTAAATAAATCAACTTCAATAAAAACTAAGACAAAAAAGGGAAACAGGGTTTCAATAATTACTTGCAGCAAGTAGTGGTTGAGCACACAAATTTGTCCCCACTAGGATGTACCGCAATGCCCACTGGTTCACCACCTTCCTCGAACACATATGTCGCCTATAACCAATACCCACAAAGGAAAAAGTTCAAATTTCATCACCAACAAGAAAAATCACAGGAAAAAATAGACACATTAGTGGCAAATATGCCAGTGATGGCGATAAATCGAGCCAAAATAGTGGCTATAAGGGTGTGTTCAGTATGAAGGAAAACATTTTTTGAGAAAATAAGTTCCTTAAAAATGAGAAAAATGACTTCTCTAATAGTAGTACGGAAAACAAGTTTCAGAAGTGACATGTCATATTGACTCTCTCCTCCCACCCACAGACACCTCCCACCACCACCCAATCCCCAAGACGCCCCTTTGAAACCCTGAAAAATGGACAAATTACTATTACAAACATTGTTCGAAATTGTCCTAAAAAAAGTGGTTCCTAATTTTTCTATCATACAGATGCTAGGACAAACACGTGGAATTTCATCCAAAATAATATTGTCAAAAAGCTGTCTTCTTGCCCTCCTTTTCCATCACATGCACCCGATTCTGCTCCTTAGAGAAATGCCTAACTAGACTGCCCCTTGGTCTCCCCAATAGCCACCTGCATTCATTCAACAAACTTTTGTAAGTTTCATTTGGGTGATTTAAGAATTTAATTACCTCTGTTGAGTCTATGCAAATTTCAAGTGGTTTGTAAATCTTTTTTGACTACAAATTCCTGGAGATCGAAGAGCTAAAATCTATGCTCTTGTACTGGTAGTCTTTTGGAGGCCTTTTTGGAATCCAAGTATCCAGTCTCCAATGCTATTTCTAAAGACTCTACCAATCACCCCTTTTCCTAGATTTTCCAAGGTTAAACCATCCGTGTTCAATATTATGTTATTGTTTAGGGGAACAAGCATTTGATGTGGATGGTAGTAGTGTTGTCATCCCTCATGCCTTGGTCAGTAGCAGTAATGAATTCAATGGCACAATTGATAACATTTTCAACATTTGTGGTGGTTTTAACATTGTTGAATTGGTTGTGATTCCTAGTTAGCCATATGTGCCACATCCCAAAGAGTAAGAAAGAATCCCACATTAGACTACCGTTAAACTTCTTGTTTTTAAGGTTATTCCAGATGTAGTTCCAAGGATTGTTATTTTGGAGAATGATAAAAGCATGATTGTGATTGACAACATGTTTGCATATGTCTCTCTAGAAGATTTTTGCATTACTGCAGGAAGCAAATATGTGGTCAGTGTGTTGGGAATAAACTCGACACAGAAATAATATTTACGGTATTAACAGCGGAATAATAAAGTAGTACCGTGATACGATTAATCAATAAGAATAAAAAAAAATGATACCAAGATTTTTACGTGTCCAAAAGGGAAAAACCACGGGCCAAGAGGAGCAACTGATATCACTATAGCAAGGATTTTACACTTTGTAGGTTTGAGTAAAATACTCCAAAGATCACTACACACTCAAAAGAAATAACCCTCTTTTAAGATTTCACACCTCATTACAATATTGCTCACACTCTCTATTTTTCCTCACAGACAATTTCTAACCCTGTCTGTGATGGCTCACTCTTTCTCTCTTTTCGTTGGTGTGTCAAATGAGAAGAGGAGAAGCTCCTTTTATAGGCTAGAGCACCACCCTATGGACCAATCAGAACTGAGGATACATTGCAATTTGCAATTTGCCAAAGTCCGTGACTAGTTATGCAAGTGGCCAACTTGTCACAACACAAGTCTAGACTTCACTCTTTCCTATTCTTTTGTTATCTATTTTTGTTTTTCTTTTTATTTCAAGAATGGGTATGGACCCCATCAATCTCCCCCTCCAGACCCATTCACTGGAAGGGGGTAACACCAGACTTCTAGTTTGAGTGCATGCCGACAAGTTCTTTACACAACTCGAACTTGTCTCTTGGTACCACCTTGGTCAGCATATGTGCAGGATTCTCAGTTGTAGAGATCTTCTCAACCCGCATAGATTCGTCTTCTATCTTTTCTCGAATCCAGTGATATCTCACGTCTATGTGTTTCGTCCTTGCATGGTACATGGAATTCTTGCTCAAGTCTATTGCACTTTGACTATCACAATAGACGACATACGCATCCTGATGCAATCCAAGCTCTTGAAGGAACCGTTTCAGCCATATCATCTCATTACCGGCCGCAGCGGCAATGTACCTATAACCGCCTGTAGAGTGCGACACACTTCTGCAACTTCGACTGCCATGATATAGCTCCCTCTGAAAATATGAAAAAGTATCTAGTAGTAGATTTACGATTATTAAGATCACCTGTCATATCAGCATCTGTGTAACCCTTCAAGACTGGATCAGATCCTCCGAAACACAAACAGTCTCCTGCAGTACCTCTCAGGTACCTAAGTACCCACTTGACTGCTTCCTAGTGTTCTTTTTCAGGATTTTCAAGAAACCTACTGACAACACCAACTACATGAGCAATATCAGGTCTGGTGCATACCATTGCGTACATCAAACTTCCGGCGGCCGAGGAATAAGGAACTTTGGCCATGCTCTCCTTCTCCTCCTTTGTTGTAGGACACATCTGTTTGCTCAACTTCAGATGACTAGCAAGAGGCGTGCTGACTAGCTTAGCATTCTTCATGTTGAAGCGTTCCAGAACACGTTCAATGTATTTCTCTTGAGATAGACACAACTTTCTGCTTATTCGTTCTCGAACAATCTTCATCCCCGGAATTTGTTGTGCTGGTCCTAAGTCCTTCATGTCAAATGACTTGGACAAATCTCCCTTCAACTTGGCAATCAGCTCCCTGTTTTGTCCTACAATTAACATGTCATCTACATACAATAACAAAATAATAAAGTTGTTGTCAGAAAATCTTTTGAAGTATACACATGGATCAGAATAAATCTTTGTGTAAGCTTGACTTTTCATGAATGAGTCAAACTTCTTGTACCACTGCCTTGGTGCCTACTTCAATCCGTAAAGACTTTTATTCAATTTGCATACTATGTGTTTCTTTCCAAATACTTCAAATCCTTCTGGCTGCTCCATATAATCTCCTCTTCTAAATCTCCGTGAAGAAATGCAGTTTTCACGTCCAACTGCTCTACCTCAAGATCCAGGCTAGCTGCTAAGCTCAAAATGGTTCGAATAGAAGTCATTTTGATAACAGGTGAGAAAATTTCATCAAAATCAATGCCTTTCTTCTGTTCAAAGCCTTTTACCACCAATCGAGCTTTGTATCTAACCAGCTTGTCATTTCCATCTTTCTTGAGTTTGAAGACCCATTTGCATTTAAGCGGTCTTTTACCCTTTGGAAGTTCAACCAGCTTGTATACCCTTTGAAAGTTCAACCAGCTTGTACGTGCCATTTTTATGTAAAGATTCCATCTCTTCTTGCATGGCTTTCATCCACTGGCTCTTTTCTGGATGGGACAGCACTTCCTTTAGGCTTTCTGGCTTTCCCTCATCACTAATGAGGACGTACTCTGAGGAAGGGTATTTGGATGACTCTACCCTTTGCCTTTCTGATCTCCTCAGAGGTTGAGATTGTTCTTCTTCTTCCTGAGTAGGATACTCAACTTGCTCGGCATAATCATCAAGTTGCTCCCCCTGCTCAGAAATCTCATCAAGTTGCTCCCCCTGCTCAAAGAACCTCGTCGGTCGTACTTTCTGCACTTTTGGGATGGGTAGAAAGAATAGTAATAAAGTTAGGTACTATACCATTCTTGGCCTTCTCTGACAGATCATCAGCAGCTCCAACTTCACTTTCTGGGAAGACTACGTCTCTGCTTCTAATGACCTTCTTCTTTACAAAATCCCATATTCTGTACCCAAACTCTTCATCTCCATATCCGATGAATATGCAGGGAATAGATTTATCAACCAGCTTTGTTCTCTGCTCCTTCGGTACATGTGCAAAAGCTCTGCAATCGAACACCTTCAGATGCGAGTAGGACACCTTCTTGTTGGTCTAAACTCTCTCTGGGATGTCAAACTCCAATGGAACTGATGGACTCCTATTGATTAGGTAACAAGCTGTCTGAACTGCTTTACCCTAGAATGACTTAGGCAGTTTAGGCATTCTGAGCATGCTTCTCACCTTCTCAACAATGGTGTGATTCATCCTCTCAGCTACACCATTGTGTTGTGGTGTTCCAGGAACTGTCTTTTCATGTCTGATCCCATAGCTTGAACGGTACCCTTCAAATTCCCTTGAAGTGTACTCACCTCCATTGTCACTGCGGAGACGCTTTAGCTTTTGACCTGTCTCCCTTTCCACTCACCTCCATTGTCACTGCGGAGACGCTTTAGCTTTTGACCTGTCTCCCTTTCCACCAGAGCATGAAATTTCTGGAAAACTTGAAATCCCTGATCTTTGGTTTTCAAAATATAAGCCCACAATTTTCGTGAAGCATCATCAATAAAAGTAATAAAGTATTTGTTACTGCCCATCGATTCTATCTCCATTGGACCACAAACATCAGAATACACCAAATTAAGTATATTCAATTTTCTTTCAGGCGATGTCTGAAATGAGACTCTATGCTGCTTACCAAATAAACAGTAGTCACATTGTTTTGTCGTTGTACCTTTGGAAAAAGAAATAAGTGATTTCTTGGCAAGAATTTGCAATCCTTTCTCGCTCATACGACCCATTCTTCGTGCCACAAGTCTGCAGAAATCTCATTTTGAGCCGCATTTAATTCACCTCGGCATATTTCTGCATTTGTCCTGTACAACGTGCTACGAGCAACTCCCTTTGCAATCACCAATGATCCCTTGGTGAGTCTCCATTTTCAATTTGCAAAACAGTTCTCGTATCCATCTCGGTCCAAAGAAATTCCCGAGATCAAGTTCAACCTTAAATCAGGTACATGGCACACATCCTTTAGAACCAATGTGCATCCGACAGTTGTCTTGATACAAATATCTTCGATCCCCGCAATCTTTGAGTAACTTGTGTTACCCATTTTTACCGTGCCGAAATCTCCTGCTACATATCTACAGAAAATGTCTCTTACCAATGCGTGGCATAGTAAGATGTTTCTTTGTCAACCACCCATTCCGACTCTAAACTCCGCACACTTGCCAGTGCGCATTCCTCTTCCTCATTTATGAAGAGAACAACATTATCATTGTTTTGTATTGTGGCAGTTATATTGTCGTCATTCTTCTGGCCACTGCTTTCACCTTTGCCCTTTTTTAGATTTGGACAATCTCGTTTGTAGTGACCTGGTTGATCGCAATTGTAGCAATTTCTGGCTTTTGACTTAGATCGAATCTTAGACTTCCCGCGAGCTCCGGATCTACCATAGTTGCTCGAACTCCTTAGGTAACTACTGCCTCTACTTTCTGTGATGAGAGCCTGACCATGATTTTCAGGCTTCTTTCTCATCTTCTCATTGAGTAGAAGAGCTGATGTGACATCCTTCAGCTCAATTGAGTCCTTACCATGCAAGATAGTTGCTGCCAAATTGTCATAAGATGATGGCAACGAGTTCAGGAGCACGATGGCTTTATCTTCCTTCTCGATCTTTACTCCGAGGTTGGCCAGCTGCGTGACTAATCCATAACATTTAAATGTGATAAAAAATTCGTACCTTCACCCATATGTAGAGCGTATAACTGTTTCTTTAGGTACAATTTGTTTGTCAGCGTCTTGGATATGTATAGGTTTTCTAACCTTGTCCAAATACCACATGCGCTTTCTTCATCGATGATGTTATCGACCACATCATCACGTTAAGTGCACCGATTGCACTAGTCGCCTTTTTCATCAATTTCTTCCCAATCCTCAACTTTTATGGATTCAGGCTTTTTGGATTTTTCGTCTAGTGCCTTGTGCAACCCTTGTTGGATGAGCAAATCCCTCATCCTTCTCTGCCATGTTGAGAAACCGCTATCACCGATGAATTTTGCTACCTCGTACTTTACTCCGGACATTTTTTTTCACCGAGTATAGTACAATGGACCGCAAAAAATATTTTTGTAAATGAGCGAACGGTGCTCGATACCGATTGTTGGGAATAAACCATAATAAATAATATTTACGGTATTAACAGCGTAATAATAAAGTAGCACCGTGATACGATTAATCAACAAGAATAAAAAAAAAAAAAAAAAAAAAAAAAAAAGGTCACCAAGATTTTTACGTGGAAACCCAAAAGGAAAAAATCACGGCCAGAGGAAAGAATCGATATCACTATAAGCAAGGATTTTACACTTTGTAGGTTTGAATAAAATACTCCAAAGATCACTACACACTCAAAAGAAATAACCCTCTTTTAAGATTTCACACCTCACTACAATATTGCTCACACTCTCTATTTTTCCTCACAGATAATTTCTAACCCTATCTGTGATGCCTCACTCTTTCTCTCTTTTCGTTGGTGTGTCAAATGAGAAGAGGATCAGCTCCTTTTATAGGCGAGAGCACCACCCTATGGACCAATAAGAATTAAGGATACATTGCAATTTGCAATTTGCCAAAGTCCGTGACTAGTTATGCAAGTGGCCAACTTGTCACAACACAAGTCTAGACTTCACTCTTTCCTATTCTTTTGTTATCTATTTTTATTTTTCTTTTTATTTCAAGAATGGGTATGGACCCCATCACAATGTTCTCCCCATTCTATCCACAGGTTTTGCATCGACCACTAATGTACAGCCCAATATTTTGAGACAGTTATTTGTAGGATCTTTTATGTTCGAAGAGCCGGAGGATGAATTTTGTTTTGTTAGGAATTCTAGCTTTCCAAATCCAGTTGAACACAGTAGTGGTGGCTCCATGTTCCTTAGCCATGGCATCATGGACAGATTATTTAGAGAAGGTGTCATTATTGACAGTGGCGAAACCAGAATTTTTACTAAGGGGTTTAAAAAATATAAAAAAGTACACATTACACACGAAAGCGGGGCTTAACATCTACTATATATATATATATATATAAATAATTTTAACCTTAAATATACCGTATAATTTTTAGTCAAAGAGGGTTCATAACCCCTGACCCCTAACTGCTCTGCCCCTAAGTGATTTGTGGGTAAGTTTCCAAGTCGCAATGTCCTTAGAATAATTGTCAATGGTTACAAAGGAATTTACGACGTTGGTTTTGATGGCCTGGTCAAGCTGTTTGGCAGTGCCAGTGAAATTCCAATTATTGCCACCCAGCACCATATTGAATATTGATATTGGTATCAATCTCATTCTTGGAAAGGGGGCCAATGAAATAGCTTCTGATAAGATTCATTAAATTAAAGGCAACCAACTTGCATACCAAAAGTTGACATTTTTCTAATCCCGTATGACCCACCTATAGGTATTCTTGGAGCTATTAGACGGGTAATAAATATATAGTAGGATTTTGGCCATACGCTTTGAAATTATGATTTCATATTTTAATTTTAAACCAGTATTTATTTATAAAATTTATATAAAATTTTAACTTCAATTGTATATCATGATTTTAAATCTCAAAAAGTAAAATTTGGCTTCCAAATTATGCTTTCAATTTTCTTCAAATATAAAATTTGACACGTAAGTTTATATTTTGTCAAAAGACCCATCACTATAAATTTTGCAAAAGAAAAAGTCTCATACTCAATAAAAAATTTGTTCACACCATGTGGAATGATTATATTAAAAAATAGATAGTTGCTACTATTGTTGTTTTGGATCAATGAATCTTTGTAAAATTATGTGTATTTAAAAGCTTGTAATAACATGTAATTGTAAGTATTTATTTATAAGAGGAACGTGGAGAGATGCGATTTAGTAATGTCGTGCCTTAAGATATTTCGATACCTTGTTAATGAACTATAATTTACTCATTTGGTAAGTTGTATAAAAGTTGGGAAAGTTTTGATAGTTTTCACAAATTCTGGGGTTTTCATGTTTATGAGAAAAAATACAGCAAAAGAAATCAAAATTGCATGTCCAAATAAAATTTCAACTTCAAACAACATGATTTCAAATCACTAATTTCAAATCATGTCCAAACAGGCCCTTAGCAGAGAATCAAGTTAAGTCACTTGTCAAAATGTTACAACTAATTACTTTAAATGATTAGTAATGATTTATTTGTATTCAATTGATTGAATTTCCTTTTAAAAAATAAAACCGAACATTCAAAAGTAGAATAATCACTCAGTTTTCTCAACGTAAATGATAAAAATTTAATTTGGCAATTGGTGATTTCTTAATAGTCCTATCAATTTGATTGGTAATGATTGGCAAATAGTACAGTGCTTGTTTTTTGGATAAGAAAACCCGCTGAAAAAAATTTGATTGTAAAAGATTTTAATTGTATGCTTAGATGCTTTTATTCTTTTATATTTTATTAATCCTTGATTATTATAATTTAAATATTCTCTCTCATACTAACCTGAAAAACACAATAAAATATTAATTAAAAAATAAATGAAAGGGTCATTACTTTATTCATTTTGTAAGAGTCCTTCTTATTTAATGATAAGAGAAAAATACTATGCATAAATTAAGTTATTATTTAATTTTAATACTAATCTTTTATTTTTCTTTGCAGAAAATATCATGATAATAAGTTAATAGCTAAGGAGATATTCCCTCCGTCCATTTTTACATGTCAATGTTTGACCTGACACACCCATTAAGGAGTAATAACCAAAATGATAATTTTACTATATCAACCTTAGTTACTATAAATCATCTAAATAATTGAAATCAATCAAATATACTTTAAAAGTTATGCAACCACTAACAATTTCTTGAAGTTTCTTACGCAATAATTAATAATAAGGGTAAAATAGGTATGAAATGGTAATTATCTCTTGATTTTTCAAACTGAACAAGTAAAAAATGAACATTTATTTTTAATATAGTGGACAAGTAAAAATGAACCGAAGGAATATGTAGCAAAAGTGATTCAAATATTGATTTACAATGGAGAAGTTCCAACACAAACAAAATGAAAGAAAGAAGAAGAATGAGAAGAAAACAAGGATGTGGTGCAACGGATGAAGTTATTCTTTTCTTAACCAGAAGTCTCAGATTCAAGTTCGGATATGAAATTTTTTTTGGTAGGAAGCACTTCCCTTAAAAATGGGCTCTATCAAGTGCGAATTAAGCGAATACCGGACGATGAGAAGAAAACCAAAAAAGGAAATAATGGCATCGACAAATAGAGGTGCCATTATTGAACAGAAAAAATTAATGATGAAGAAAGAGAAAAGGTGGCCTATACAGGCAAATAGCCTGATTTCATTGACCATTAGACGCCATCTCCTGCTACAAATAGAGGCATTCCCCTTCTTTTAAACAACACTTGATAGACGAATTCGAAGGACGAGATTTGGGAGAGAAGCTTTTTGTCCATTGTTTCATTCTTGAGCTACCTCAAAACTTTTGAGGTGCGACTTTTTCTCGAATTTCGTTAATGCAGGATATTTTGTGTATCAATTTTTTTTTAATTCTTGAACTGTTATAAATATTATTATAATATTGTGATGTCTATCTTTAGGAGAAATTTTAGGGTTTGCTAGGGTTTGTGACTTTGCACCAAGTCAATTCTCTCCTATAAATAGAGGTTCTCTTCATTGTATTTCATCCCTTATAAGAGAAATAAGAACTCTCCCCTCTTCTCTCTTTCTCTACAATTATTCTTGTTCTTTACTTTATTATTTTATAACACGTTATCAGCACGAGTCTCTAACCTTTTATTAGGGTTTAGTCCATGTTAATACTACCGTCATCGGAAGCTTGACGGTGTCACCAGTGGCTTATCCGAAATCAAGAGGGAAAGTAATGGTAAAACTGAGAACAATTCATGTAACTAAGGTATGTTTACAATTTTTCATGAGAATCTAGCTTTAGTAAATTTTGGTAAACGATTGTGGTGGACTGGTGGCCATTCAGGTAAAGTGATTTGAACCTTTTGCTTATTTGTTGGTTCAATATTTTTATTTCTCTACTTAACGTTACGTGCTACGTTTATGTATTGGTATGCAGTTTGTTATTCTGGTACTTGTCTTCCTAATGACCACCAGAAGCATTGATACTTATCACATCTTGTTATCACTAAAATTTATATTCATGAATCAACAGAAGTGATGGTCTTTGCATAGGCTTAGATTTTGTGGTTATAATTGAAGATACAGTAGAGAAAAATCTTTATATTATAGTCATGCCTTGATTTTCTTCTGAAGTGAATGTGAATGATATTCAATAAAGCCTATAAACATGAACATGTACTTGATCGTGAAGATATCACGTCTCACCTCCAGAAGAGGTAGAATAATTGGGAAAGTATTCTGAATACTCTAAACTTTACTCTCGAAGTAGTAAGACTCTGACATCTACTATTGAAATAGTAGAACTCCGAAGTTTACTCCTGAAGTCGTAAACATTGAATTTTACTCCTAAAGAGGTAGATGTGAAATTTACTCCCAAAATGGTAATAATTTGAAATTTATTCATGAAATTGTAAAATTCTTAAGTTTACTCCCGATATAGTAGAACTTAACAATTTACTCGTGTAGTAGTAAAATTTTAAAAATTATCACTATAGTTTTCCTTCCGTGTAAGCGCGTGTATTGTTCTTTGTTTCAGCAAACCACATGTTAACATTTTAATTTTATTTCCTTCATTTGCCTACTACTGGTTTCTTCCATTGATTTCTAGGTTTTTAAACATTACAGACAAACTTTTCTCTGTCTAGAATTACACATGTACAGTTAGCTCTGGAATATTATACATTTGTATATATTTTTTTGTAGATTTGTGTAGGTGTTGTATGTATATGTATAGATATAAATCTCCACTGTTTTATTGATTGATTGGAAGAAATTTTGGCGTATTTGATGTAAGAGAAGAGGAAAGACTTAACAGAGATTACTAGATAATACATACCTAATCAATCATCAACATTATGAGTTTTCAACAAACCATATTTCATTTGTATGCAGGAACTTGATATCTAATTTTTCTTTAAAATTGACCACCCTAACGGTACCGGATTCGATATTGCATTAGAATCAGGTCAAGCATGTGCTTAAATGAAAGAAGCACTCAAAGTTTCAGTAGATTTTGCATAAAACGATATTTGACCACTAGAGTGACTATGTGTTCCTAGTCTAATCATAACAGATTTATTTATGTTTATGATCACGATAAGTGGTAATATTTATATAGACATATAGTGGTCACAATTGAATTGAGAAGAAATATTTTAAATACTCTTCTCCCGAAATAGTAAGAACTGAAATTTACTCCTGAAGTAGTAAATCCAGAAATCTGCTCCCGAAGTAGCAAACTCAGAAATCTGCTCCCGAAGTAGCAATTTTGAAGTCTACTATTGTTTATCTCATTACACCAGCAGTATTTAACTAAAATTTCTTTTATGATACCAGTAGTATTTAAGCAATACTTAGTAGTACAAAATTAATCAAGGCTTCGGAAGAGCTAACTATTTCTTTACAAGGATCATGACATTAATTGGTGTCCAAAAAAAATATGTGATTATGGAGAATAAATTAAAGGCTCCTGAAGAGCTTATATAGTATTGTGTCATTCTTTCTAGATTGTAGCATACGAAGTTGTTATGATCGAAACACAAGTCGTAATAAACCCGAAGTTTACTATAGTAAATGGCTATCATATTGAAGCTATAAATGATTGGAGTATTAAATATCTTCAAAACCATATTGGGTAAGAAATATGAATATGAAAGGTTACTCGATTTGTACAACAAATATAAGCATGATGAATTGCATGCCACAATAAACCGGAAGTTTATTGGTACAAAAATAATTCATGTCATAGTAAACCAGAAGTTTACTAAAACAAATAGCACATGGTATGGTAAACTCGAAGTTTACTAGTATAGATAATTTTATCGCCATATGAGCAATTTGGCCATCCGATTCAAATATGATGTGCAGATTGAATATTCGACATATATTGAAGAACTTGAAGATTCTTCAAGAATTTATTTGTGTTGCTTGTTCCCATGATGAGCTTATTATACTGGCTAATGTTGGGATTGAATTCCCTAAATTCTGAAAAAATATAAAAGGTGAATATGGGTCCGTTCACCTGTTATGTGATATCTTAAGTAGATGCATCGATAAGACAGTCACATGTGCGTTTATTGTCAACCTGTAGTTTGACATATGCAAAGTTACTTGCTCAAAAATGATTGAGTTGAGGCGCAATTTTCAGATTATGTAATCAAGATAATTCATCTTGTTAATGCTAGTTTGTACCAAGCTGGTTTGGCGTTGAATGCCTCCGATAAATAGCTAAACCATTGCTTATGAGAACAAAGCTTCACGTGGTGGTCTGAGATATGATATATTGTATACAACATCATTTGTATGCTTCAGACCAATAAATTATGATAATTCTCCCTTCACAATTGGTTCAGGGTTAGGAACCAGATATTTCCATCTAACAGTTTTTTTGTGGGGTATATGATTAATTAATCTACCATGATGCACAAAGATGAATTCCCCTAAAGAAGATGGGATATATGTTAGTTTTTCTAACATAAGGGGGAGAATAAGCAAATTTCGAGGAATATGTTATGAATTATCATTAGTGTGATCCTCATTCAAAAGATAATTCAACTCAAATGCCGAAGCATTTGCCGACCCAAAATTAATTTCTAATTTCAAATTTGTAAAATGCTCCTATTAAATTCATGTCCCTCAAGGACGAGTCTACGATGCATGAAGCGTGGTAGACTAATCGGTTCCAAACGCAATAATCATTGAAAAGAAAGAGAGCAAATGATCAATGATCATTATAAGGAGGCAATGTGCTCTTGAAGAGCCTTCGACATAACACTTCATGAAACCTCATGAGAGGTTTAGTGTACCTAAAATAATGAAAGTGATGAGATCTCAATAAGTTATGTCATATTGTGAACCGATATAAATGATATATTATTGACAAAATCTTTGGTACAATATAGCGCAATATTGTAAAAGATTGCGAGGATTTAAATTCTACGCTATTAAAGCATGCTAACGTAGAAATTATTATCAAGTGAAATGACGCATCTTGCTAAGCGTAAAGCTTATTGGACACAACGATCAAATGCATACACGTAAGATATCACATCATTTTGATAGATATTGTCACTTGACAAAATTTATATGAAAATTCCTAAAGAATTTTAAATGCCTGAAGCATATACAAGTTGTAGAAATTTATTCATAATTCTTATATGAATTAAGTTAAGCAAGGTGAACGCGATTTTATCATCTTAATGAATATTTATCGACTAAGGGCACAAATGACTCTATTTATCCTTACGTCTTTGTGAAAATCAAAAACTGCCATATTGGTTAGTGCAAGTTGATGACTTGAGAATTATCAAAACTTCTTGAAGAGTTTTCAAAAGAAATAGATTATCTCGAAAGAAGTTGAAATGAGAAACTTGCAGAATTTTTGGTCCCGAAGTGCCATATCTTTATGCAAATTGATTCATTTATATATTGTGCTATGACTATGGAGGATTATAGCCATACAATGTTGTTCTACATGAGAATTAGTCATGTAAAGATAGCATCTGTTTATAAAGCAAGTCGAGAATACACTTGCAGTGATTTCAATAATATCACATACCATTGCAACTCTATCCAAAGACTGAAGATGCAGCAACATACATAGTCCAACTAAAGAGAGGATTCAGGTTATTTAATGTAGAAATTATTCTAGTTTTTGTTTTTAATTAAATAGTGAAATTATTCTTCTTGAATATCTCTTCTATTTTCTTATTTAACTGATAAGAATAATTCCGTTAGTCGTACTAACTCCAGTATGGAGTCATTTTTCTCGTGTTGGGGAAATGAATCCTAACATTTCTATATCATAGTAAGTATTATTCCTAAACTTCCCGTGCTTGAGCTGAAGCTTTTTTATTTATTTTTTATCCGCTTTTACGGTTAGATGTTATTTAATTTGTTAACATCTATATCTTTTGTACTACATAATAACATATTACTAATTTTATAATCGAGAGAGACGGAGAAGTAATACCATTAATTATGATATTGATATATTGTTAATATTTATTTAGTGTCAACTCGACTTTTTATGTTATAACTACTTCTATATTTGTAATCGAATGAGGCTAATAGTGCAATAATCGATAATTTATGGTATTGATAGATTGTTAATAATTATTTAATGACATCCATCGCTTTTATGTTATAACTAATTCTATCTTTAAAATAGAAAGAGGCGAATAGTACACTAATCGAACCAAAATTCATCATTTCTCCTACAGCCAGATATTGAGCAAAATTCGTCCATTCAGTTGATATCTTAGTCCAAACTGTTTGAGTTTTATTAATTTCATCTCCACTTTAGGTGGTTAATCGTCATCAAATTCTTTTTTTATAGCCGGCTGTGGGAGAAATTGATGAATTTTTGGTTCTTGCATTTGAGAATATATATATATATGTATATTCAAGAATTTGGAGGATCTGTTGTCTGTTCAACTGGTGAACATATTTGTAGAGTGAATTTTTTCTTTGACCGCTACTTTGTTTTAAATATATACTCTCTCCGCTTCAATTCTATTAACTCATTTAATTTAGACTATATTTAAAAAAAGAAACAAGACTTGAGAAACTTGTAGCTCAAAATAAGTCTTAATATTTGCGCAATAAATCATTTCATAAAGTGAATTTGTTTTCAAATTGGAAAGAGGTCATTCATTTTGACAGACTAAAAAGGAAATAAATTAGCATAAATTGAAACAGAGGGAAAGACATTTTATTTCAAAAAATTGAAAATTCTACTTTTCAATCCGTGGTCAAAATAAAAAGATTTGACTCTCGAAATTAAACCGCATCAAACAAATTGTGATGGAGGGAGTAAAATTAGCTTTGAACTTAAAGTTTTAAATGCCTTTCTTGTTTATGCTTAAAACAAGCAAGTGTCCACTTGTCAAGTAGAGTAGTAAAATAGCCTCACATAAATAATATTGGGTTATGTAATACAAAATAAAATTTCTCTTGAAGGATACCATTATCCAAATTTTTGCATACATTAAGGATTGTCTCTGTTTAGAGGAATATATCAAGGGCCAAAATAGTTCAACCCCCGTACATTAAGGATCCTTTTCTCGTCAAATTGTACTGGTAGGATTTTCTTGAAAGTTAATTCTTTTTTTAGGGTGTATTCGGTACGGAGGAAAAAAAAATTCGGAAAATATTTTCTAATTTTCTCATGTTCGTTTCATCAAAAAATTTGAAAAATATTTTCTTTAGAAAAACAAGTTCCTTAAAAATGATAAAATGAGTTCCCAAACGAAAAAGTAGAAAACAAGCCTCACAAGTGACATTCCACCAAACAACCTAAAACCACCACAACCCACCAGCCCCAACCACTCCCACCACACCATTCAACTCACCCCCCCCCCCCCCCGCCAAAAAAAAAACCCCAATCCTTTTTGTAAAAAAAGGTGTTAATTTTTTATTTATTTTTTGGTTTTCTACACCTCACCCCCTCCACTGCGACCCCCACACCCACCACGCTTTAAAGAAATTTAATTTTAAAAATTAAAAAGTTTTTTTTTTTTTTTTTGTTTTTTACACAACCCCTCCCCCCCCCCCAACACACACACACACCCCACCCCTCCAAAAAAAAATTGGTTTTCTATACCAACCCCCCCCCCCCCACCCCAACCAAACCAAAAAAAAAAAAAAAAGTTTTGATTTTTTTGGTTTTCTACACCACCCACCCCCCCCCCCCCCCCCCGGGGACATACCTACCCCATCCAAAAAAAAACATTAAAGTTTTAAAAAGTTTTTTGGTTTTCTACACCCCCACCATCCCCCCCACCTTGTGACCCCTACTCCTTCATGAATTTTCTACTTCATATATTTTATTTTACTTTTATAAGAAATTTATAAAAAAAAAATGGGAGGTTTGCGTGGTTAAATTTGGTGTGGAGTGGGTTGTGCTGGGTGGAGGAAAGTGAAATGGGTGGTTGTGGGGTGGGGGTGGTGAGGGGTTGTGGGGGTGGGGTAAAGAAAAAAATTCCATTTTTATAAAAGTAAAATAAAATATATATAAAATAGAAAATTTGGAAGGGATGGGTGGGGGGGGGCAGGAGTGGTGGCGTGCGGATGGTCAAAGGGGTGAGATTGGGCTCGGGGGTGTGTTGTGGTGTGGGGGTGGTGGGGACTTGGCCAGAGTATTTTAAAAAAATTCAACTAACCAACAAATATAAGAAAAGAGTTAACAAATTCACTTAATTTCCACACCCAAACCGAAATAAGAAAATAAGTAGAAATTTACTTATTTCAAGAATACATTTTCTAGAAAACATTTTTCGTGAAAAATATTTTCCTTCGTACCGAACAAATCCTTAGTGAAAAACTTACATCATTGTTCCATATATATTCCAGATGGTGTGAGTGAAAACTTGAAAAATATGATATAATGTTAATTAGGAAAAGTTTACATTTTATGCCCTGATTTGACCTAAGGTACTAACTTTTTCTTCAGCGAAGTAAGGCTCCTTCCATTACTTTGTGACCATCCCTTCGAGACCGGTGTAATAGATGCTCCATATTGTATGACAATTTTTCCTTTTCAACTGCTCAAAAGAAAATATTTACCTTTCTATATCTCTAGAGACATCACAATATTATAATAATATTTATAACACTCCCTTGATGTCTATTTCGATAGATAATATGCTCCTCATTAAACCTTACTAGAAAACCCAAAGGGGAAAAATTCTAAATGTATAAAAAGAGTATACATTTCTAATAATACGCTATTTGGTTGCCTCATTAAAAACCTTACAAGGAAAACCCAAAGGGGACAAAAACCTTGAAAGGGAAAAAGAGTACAACGCGTATTAACTCCCCCCGATGAGAACTTCAATCCAAAAAACTCAATCTTCACATCTTCACTTCGAGAGTTGCAAGAAGTATAGACTTGGTGCGCTGGTATAGACTTAGTGAATAAACGCCATATTAACGCCGAACAAATCTCTTGCACGTTGATATCACCATTCTTCCGGGAGCTCGTGTGAAGAACAACTTTGATGAAGCATGACTTGTGCTTTTTATGAATCTCTCTTTAGTTGGGCTATGTATGCCGCCGCATCTTCGCCTTTCGATAGAGTTGCAATGGTATGTGATATTATTGAAATCACCGGCAAGTGTATTCCTGACTTGCTTTATAAACAGATGCTATCTTTACATGACTAGACTCTCATGTAGAACAACATCGTATGGCTATAATCCTCCATAGTCATAGCAAAATATATAAATGAATCAATTGCATAAAGATATGGCACTTCGTGACCAAAAAATTCCGCAAGTTTCTCATTTCAACTTCTTTCGCATAATCTATTTCTTTGAAACTCTTCAAGAGTTTCAATAATTCTCAAGTCATCAACTTGCACTAACCAATACGACAAGCTTTTTGACTTTCACAAAGACGTAAGGATAACAGAGTCATTTGTGCCCTTAGTCAAAATATTCATTAAGATGATAAAATCGCGTTCACCTTGCTTAACTTAATTCATATAAGAATTATGAATAAATTTCTACAACTTGTAAATGTTTTGCATTTAAAATTCTTTGAATTTTCATATAAATTTTTTCAAGTGACAATATTTATCAAAATGATGTGATATCTTTCCGGTGTCCGGACTGCAGTCCAATAAGCTTTACGCTTAGCAAGATGCGTCATTTCACTTGATAATAATTTCTATGTTAGCATGCTTTAATAGGCGTAGAATTTAAATCCTCGCAATCTTTACAATATTGCGCTATATTGTACCAAAGATTTTGTCAATGATATATCATTTATATCGGTTCGCAATGTGACATAACTTATTGAGATCTCATCACTTCCATTATTTTTAGGTACCTAAACCTCTCATGAGGTTTCATGAAGTGTTATGTCGAAGGCTCTTCAAGAGCACATTGCCTCCTTATAATGATCATTGATCATTTGCTCCTTCTTTCTTTTCAATGATTATTGCAAGGGAACCGATTAGTCTACCACGCTTCATGCATGTCAGAGACTCGTTCTTCGTGGACATGAATTTAATAAGAGCATTTACAGCTGAAATTAGAAATTAATTTTGGGTCGCAAATGCTTCTGCATTTGAGTTGAATTATCTTTTGAATGAGGATCACACTAATGATAATTCATAACATATTCTCACCGCTTATTCTTCTCCCTTATGTTAGAAAAACTAACATATATCCCATCTTTAAGGGGGAATTCATCTTTGTACATCATGGTAGATTAATTAATCATATACCCCACAAAAATTGTTAGATGAAAATATCCGTTCCTAACCCCCGAACCAATTGTGAAGGGAGAATTATCATAATTTATTGGTCCGAAGCATACAAATGATGTCAGATACAATATATCATATCTCGACCACCATGTGAAGCTTTGTTCTCATAAGCAATGGTTTAGCTATTTATCGAGGCATTCAACGCCAAACCCGCTTGGTACAAACTAGCATTAACAAGATGAATTATCTTGATTACATAATCCGAAAATTGCGTTCTCAACTCAATCGTTTTTTAGCAAGTAACTGCGTATGTCAAATCAAGCAGTTGACAATAAACGCATATGTGACTGTCTTATCGATGCATCTATTTAAGACATCACATACCAGAACAGACCATATTCACCTTTTATATTTTTTTCTCCAGAATTTAGGGATGCAATCCCAACATTAGCCAAGATAATAAACTCATCATGGGAACAAGCAACAAATAAATTCTTGAAGAATCTTGAAGTTCTTCAATATATGTCGAATATTCAATCTCGCACATCATATTTGAATCGGATGGCCAAATTGCTCATACCAACTGATAAAATTATCTTATACTAGTAAACTTCAAAGTTTACCATGCCATGTGCTATTTGTTTTAGTAAACTTCTGGTTTACTATGACATGAATTATTTTTATACTAATAAACTTCGGTTTATCAGGCATGCAATTCATCATGCTTATATTTGTTGTACAAATCGAGTAACCTTTCATATTCATATTTTTTTCCACTATGATATTTTGAAGATATTTAGTCCTCCAATCATTTAAATCTTCAATATGATAGTCATTTACTTTAGTAAACTTCGGGTTTACTAGAACTTTTGTTTCGATCATCACACCTTCAAATATTACAATCTAGGATGAATGACATAATAATATATAAGCTCTTTTTGGAGCCTTTAATTTATTCTCCATAATCACATATTGTTCGGACATTACCGGTGTCATGATACTTGTAGACAAATGATTAGGCTCTTCCGACCTTGATCATTAATTTTGTACTACCACATATTGCTTAGACAACGCTCGGGTGTCATGAAAGAGAATTTGATTAGATCTTTCCGATGTCATGTAAGAAGATAGTGGACTAATTTACATTTAAAGATAATAAATTCATAATAACGAAAAGTAAACATTATGTTCTAAACTTCAAGATTTCAAACATCTCCTTCGTGGAGTTTCACTATTAACATCCGAATATTTCGTATCTTAATGATGACCACATAAATATTACATCCTTGACTAAGAAAAATACATGAATTTGTTATTTCCCTTGAGGAAATCAATAACAACTAATCATGCTATCAATGTGGTTATAATAGAAAATATTCTACAAAATCTTTTTCATTTGCCTTGGAACGATATATAATAAAAAAGTATCCAAGATGATTTGACATACGACAGTACGTGTGTAGCAATGATCTTCATACCACAAAATAACATATGTATCCTTTGTTATTTTATCTCATCGAGATACGTGTTGTGGTATTTCTTCATTCACTTGAGGGAATAAAACTTGTCATTTAGATGAGCTTTATACATAATTTTCAATATGTATAATCCGCTTTAATATATTTCCCAAACCTTTTCTACTTATCAAAAGTTATACTGATACTTCTAGACCACCAAAATACATATAGAACAATTCCTTAGTAGTAAGTTACATAATACCAAGACATGTTAGTAATTTTCGAATGCGACAACTTTAAAATCTCTAGTTAACTAATTATATCCGCCACAAATTGCTAACAACTTACTTTCCATAAACATGCATATAATACCAAATTAATAATCAACAGAATAAGTTCTCATAATATGACCAAACTAGCAAAGGGAAGGGACAAAATATATTCCCGTTTAATATAGTGAAAGAAGTCAATTTATGAGTTCCCCGTAAATAAAAATAAGGCTAATCGAATGCCTTTTCCTTTTAACAAATATAGATATTATATCAATTTCAAAAATTACACATAAAACCCTTAGCCAATTCCAAATATAGTATAAATTTGACGTTTGAAGCCAAAGGATTTTGAGAATTGCAATTGATATCAAGATATTGAATTGAAACGGTTGGACACTTTCAACCACGATATATTTCAACGGCATGTACTTTTTCCTACGACTTCCATAGTTTGATATTAGGTCCGGATGTCTAAACTCAACCAAGATTAGTACTTGACAATTCGTTTCCAAAGTAAAAACATGTACAAAAATAGGATAATATTTATCCGCTTTATTTTCCGAGTCTTACTACTTCGGAGTAAGTTTCGATTTAATGTTTTAGGAGCAAATTTCGATTTACTACTACTTCGGGAGCAGATTTTTGAGTTTGCTACTTCAAGAGTAGATTTCTGAGTTTACTACTTCAGGAGTAAATCATAGAATTTTTTATTTTTTTTTTCTCAATTATTCTACCTCTTCTGGAGGTGAGTGATATTTTCACAATCAAATGCACGTTTATATTTATAGGCTTTACTACATATCATCACATTCACTTCGGGAATGGATCTATATTTATAGCTTATATCAAAAGTTCCCATTCTTCGAAATGGAACACAATCATCCGAACGTGCGGTGTGCCATAAGCATATCAAATTGTGATAGCTTAGAATTTCTTTTTAAGATATTGCTACTTCAGAGCAAATCGAGGCATACATATTTAGTCCTAACAATAAGCCCATAAAAATAATCCCAGCCACGGTGGTCATAGACATAAATAAATTTAATCATAACGAGATTTAATAAATATTCTCACTTCGAGTGTCTTGTAAACTCTCATTCTTAGTCATTTAAGGGATATAAAATTAACACCATAATCCCTCATAACAATATTGTTCTTCAGGAACACTTTGAGGCATAAATGGTCTAGAACTAATTAGGTTGTCTCGCATCCGATGAATCCAACAAAGTGATATCATTAGTATAACAAGATTAAAAACAAGTGGAGTAATAATTTACTCACTTGGCTTTCTGAGCAATTCTTTGCTAATATGAAGCATCGCAAGATCTACACTTCTTTGAAATAAGAATTAGCAACAAAAGCTCATATGTCTAATGTTAAATATGATTTGATATATTCATCTAAATTAATAGCAAGCACGTTTTTGAAGGATCACAAGTTCTTAGAAATAAAGAACATGGAGTGTACCCATATGTTAAATATTTGACCAAAATATGCATGCTTGCAAAATAAGCTAGCAACTGCAGCAACGAACTTACAGCAAAGGCAATACTATCAAGCACATATTTGAGGTTGCTAGGCGTCCATACCTCACATGGGTAGTGATTTCTTTAAAAATGCACATACCTTATACCCGTGAGCCTTATAGTTAGCAAAGACCGAGCTTCTTCGCTAATATCATAACATCTTGTTGATAATCTTTCACTCGTGTAATTAATTGCACAACGAGCTAGATAGAAAATTAAACTCAAAATGGCAGAGTCTCGTGCTGATAACGTGTTATAAAATAATAAAGCAAGCAAGAAGAATATTATAGGGAAAGAGAGAAGAGAGGAATTCTTTATTTCTCTTATGAGAGATGAAATACAATGAAGAGAACCTCTCTATTTATAGGAGAGAATTGACTTGGTGCCAAAGTCACAAACCCTAGCAAACCCTAATAAAGTAAAGAACAAGAATAATTGTAGAGAAAGAGAGAAGAACCTGTAATTTCTTCAGGTTATTTAATGTAGAAATTATTCTAGTTTTTGTTTTTAATTAAATAGTGAAATTATTCTTCTTGAATATCTCTTCTATTTTCTTATTTAATCGATAAGAATAATTCCGTTAGTCGTACTAACTCCGATGGAGTCATTTTTCTCGTGTTGGGGAAATGAATCCTAACATTTCTATATCATAGTAAGTATTATTCCTAAACTTCCCGTGCTTGAGCTGAAGCTTTTTTATTTATTTTTTATCCGCTTTACGGTTAGATGTTATTTAATTTGTTAACATCTATATCTTTTGTACTACATAATAACATATTACTAATTTTATAATCGAGAGAGACGGAGAAGTAATACCATTAATTATGATATTGATATATTGTTAATATTTATTTAGTGTCAACTGACTCTTTTATGTTATAACTACTTCTATATTTGTAATCGAATGAGGCGAATAGTGCAATAATCGATAATTTATGGTATTGATAGATTGTTAATAATTATTTAATGACATCCATCGCTTTTATGTTATAACTAATTCTATCTTTAAAATAGAAAGAGGCGAATAGTACACTAATCGAACCAAAAATTCATCATTTCTCCTACAGCCAGATATTGAGCAAAATTCGTCCATTCAGTTGATATCTTAGTCCAAACTGTTTGAGTTTTATTAATTTCATCTCCACTTTAGGTGGTTAATCGTCATCAAATTCTTTTTTTATAGCCGGCTGTGGGAGAAATTGATGAATTTTTGGTTCTTGCATTTGAGAATATATATATATATGTATATTCAAGAATTTGGAGGATCTGTTGTCTGTTCAACTGGTGAACATATTTGTAGAGTGAATTTTTTCTTTGACCGCTACTTTGTTTTAAATATATACTCTCTCCGTTTCAATTTATGTGAACTCATTTGACTTGGCACGATATTTAAAAAAGAGTGAAGACTTGAGAAACTTGTAGTTCAAAATAAGTCTTGAATATTTGTGTGGTTGTAAATCATTTCATAAAGTGAATTTGTTTTCAAATTAGGAAAGAGGTCATTCATTTTGACAGAGACTAAAAAGGAAATAAATTAGCATAAATTGAAACAGAGGGAGTACATTTTATTTCAAAAAAATTGAAAATTCTACTTTTCAATCCGTGGTCAAAATAAAAAAGATTTGACTCTCGAAATTAAAACTGCATCAAACAAATTGTGATGGAGGGAGTAAAATTAGCTTTGAACTTAAAGTTTTAAATGCCTTTCTTGTTTATGCTTAAAACAAGCAAGTGTCCACTTGTCAAGTAGAGTAGTAAAATAGCCTCACATAAATAATATTGGGTTATGTAATACAAAATAAAATTTCTCTTTGAAGGATACCATTATCCAAATTTTTGCATACATTAAGGATTGTCTCTGTTTAGAGGAATATATCAAGGGCCAAAATAGTTCAACCCCCGTACATTAAGGATCCTTTTCTCGTCAAATTGTACTGGTAGGATTTTCTTGAAAGTTAATTCTTTTTTTAGGGTGTATTCGGTACGGAGGAAAAAAAAATTCGGAAAATATTTTCTAATTTTCTCATGTTCGTTTCATCAAAAAATTTGAAAAATATTTTCTTTAGAAAAACAAGTTCCTTAAAAATGAGGAAAATGAGTTCCCAAATGAAAGTAGAAAAACAAGCCTCACAAGTGACATTCCACCAAACAACCTAACACCACCACAACCCACCAGACCCCAACCACTCCCACCACACCATTCAACTCACCCCCCCCCCCCCCGCCAAAAAAAAAACCCCAATCCTTTTTGTAAAAAAAGGTGTTAATTTTTTATTTATTTTTTGGTTTTCTACACCTCACCCCCCTCCACTGCGACCCCCACACCCACCACGCTTTAAAGAAATTTAATTTTAAAAATTAAAAAGTTTTTTTTTTTTGTTTTGTTTTTTACACAACCCCCCCCCCCCCCCCCCCCCCCAACACACACACACCCCACCCCTCCAAAAAAAATTGGTTTTCTATACCAACCACCCCCCCCTAACCCCAACCAAACCAAAAAAAAAAAAAAAGTTTTGATTTTTTTGGTTTTCTACACCACTCCCCCCCCCCCCCCCCCCCGCCCGGACATACCTACCCCATCCAAAAAAAACATTAAAGTTTTAAAAAGTTTTTTGGTTTTCTACACCCCACCATCCCCCCCACCTTGTGACCCCTACTCCTTCATGAATTTTCTACTTCATATATTTTATTTTACTTTTATAAGAAATTTATAAAAAAAAAATGGGAGGTTTGCGTGGTTAAATTTGGTGTGGAGTGGGTTGTGGTTGGGGTGGAGGAAAGTGAAATGGGTGGTTGTGGGGTGGGGGTGGTGAGGGGTTGTGGGGGTGGGGTAGTAAGAAAAAAAATTCCATTTTTATAAAAGTAAAATAAAATATATAAAATAGAAAATTTGGAAGGGATGGGTGGGGGGTGGGTGGAGTGGTGGCGTGGTGGATGGTTGGGTGGGGGTGAGATTGGGTTGGGGGTGTGTTGTGGTGTGGGGTGGTGGGACTTGGTTGAGTATTTTCCAGAAAAAAAATTCAACTAACCAACAGAACATAAGAAAAGAGTTAACAAATTCACTTAATTTCCACACCCAAACCGAAATAAGAAAATAAGTAGAAATTTACTTATTTCCAAGAATACATTTTCTAGAAAAACATTTTTCGTGAAAAATATTTTCCTTCGTACCGAACAAATCCTTAGTGAAAAACTTACATCATTGTTCCATATATATTCCAGATGGTGTGAGTGAAAACTTGGTAAAATATGGGATATAATGTTAATTAGGAAAAGTTTACATTTTATGCCCTGATTTGACCTAAGGTACTAACTTTTTCTTCATGAAGTAAGGCTCCTTCCATTACTTTGTGACCATCCCTTCGAGACCGGTGTAATAGATGCTCCATATTTGTATGACAATTTTTCCTTTTCAATCTGTTCAAAAGAAAATATTTACCTTTCTATATTAAAAAAGGTTTAATTTCAAATTTCTCATTTTACTTTAATAGGATGCTTTTATAGTCATATAAATATCATGACACATTTAAACGTCAAATTCTGACAGTACTTTTGGTATGTGCTGAAAGTCTCTCTTTCTTTCTTCTGTGCTCAGTCAAACTTAAGCTACTTCCATCGGTTTCTGAGTCCAGTAAACATAAAGGGAGAAATTTACCATGGAATCAAGCAACCCAAAGGTCATCACATGCAAAGGTGTGTATTATATTGTAATCATGGAGAGGTTTTTCTTTAATTTTAAAGATTATGGTCATAAACACACCCGAACTATCATTTATTCACGAGTTTCACACCCAACTATCAGTTATTCCATTTTCCTACTTGAACTATCACTATATATGTATTAAAACACACATCGAAGCTGACTAGGCCAACTATCAGTTATTCCCTTTTTCCTATTAGACTATCACCATCTACACAACTAAGTGTGTTTTAAAACATAGATGGAGATAGTTCAAGCAGTAAATGGGAACAACTAATAATTGAGGTGTGAAACTCGCGAAAAATTGATAGTTCAAATATGTTTTTGACAATTAACTCTATTTTAACATTACATATCGATCAGTTAAAAAGGAATATAATGCATGTGAATAAGTGCAGCTGCAGTAGTATGGAAGGAAGGGGAGAGGTTAAAGATGGAAGAGATAAAAGTGGATCCACCAAAATCAAATGAAGTTCGGATTAAGATGCTCTTTGCCAGTTTGTGCCACACTGACATTCTCTGTGCCAGTGGCTTTCCCATTGTTAGTCTATTTCCATTCCACAAAAACATTATTCACATATTTCATTCGCATATTGTAAAACTAATTTGGATCTTTTTGTTTGTTTTTCTTCTTGGACCAGCCTTTATTTCCTCGAGTTCTTGGACATGAAGGAGTTGGGTAATATTCATCTCGAAAATCTTCTTTCTCTGTTTCTTTCTATGTATTTGTATTACATTGCTTTGTCAGAGTTGCATTGCCGCGAAACTACTAGAAAACCTTAATTTTTTGAAGACGTACTTGAGAGTTTGATATAACATCATTGGATTGCAAGATAATCAAGATTCACTAGTCACTATATATGGTGCAAAGCAGTTTAGTGATAAATTTGTCAAGGAAATGCAAATGTTTACTTTATCATCTGTACTTTATGTAGTGAAAA
>NC_081347.1:7281236-7352658 GCF_029784015.1 Lycium ferocissimum
CGGTGTTAGATGAGGCATGAGCTTGAAGAAAGAAAAGAACACTTTTGAAATTTGTGGTCTAAACCAAGCTATAGAAATTTGTGTGCTTATATAATTTAAATTCTTTCTAAATAAGGAAGTATGAAAATCAATTTTGTTCGCTCATAAGGTGTAACCTCTTCATAAATTCTTCAACATCTTCAGACGGTATAGATTGGATTTGTAATTAGATATTTTATTTTATTTTTGGCATTACAAAAGTTTTTCTTTCTGCAGACTGATTTTTTTTTTTTTTTTTTGGCAGGAGATCCAACTAGATGAGCTTATAACTCACCAAGTTTCGTTTACTGAAATCAACCAATCATTTGAGTTATTGAAAGACCCACATTGCGTCAAGGTTCTTATCAAGTTCTAAGAAAACCAATCATGAGCATATTTTACGAGAAATTTTCGTTTTTACACATAAAAGGTCTGACATATCATTTTCTTCTATTCAATTTGTAAGTGGTCATAAGTGATCATTTCCTCCTTCAGATCTTTTCTTCTATTCAATTTGTAAGTGGTCATAAGTGATCATTTCCTTTTTTTTACGTGTTCAGTTTTCTCTAGAGCTGTGGAAATAAAGTTGAGTTATATGCTGTGTAAGTTTAATTGCACTATGATATTCTACACTAAAAGAAAAGACCATTTTAAAACGATAACAAGTTAAACTCACCACTTTTATACGAAGGTGGGATTTGATGTAAACCTATTTCATAAATTTCGAACATATAAAACTTTGATTTTTCATCTTTGCGGACAAATAGTTAATTTGATACATCATGCATTAAGCAGCACGACATTGGCGGATAACCCTCGAGAAAGGGGTATCATCCCAAAAAGAACGAAAAAAACGTTATAAATGTGTATGAATATATTTTTGTAAGAAATAATATGTATATACAGAAATCAGAACATGGCCACATCACTTCAAAATAATGCAAAATAACTATCAATTTGAGACTGGAAGGAATAAATGCCTCAAAACCAACATAGATCTAGCTCCAAACCCACAAATTACAAATGGAATTGAGATAAAAGATATACTGTTTGAGTAAAATTCTGTCATATAGATGACAGGCAGAGCAAAACAGGGAAAGGTGTGAACTTATGCATCCTGAAGAAATCACAAATGGGGGAGGAATTTTTGAAGATTCTCAAGTTCATAGCACCACTTATCAATTTAAAATGAATTTTCAAACTTCTCTTTTTCCTTCAATTTCATCCATATATTGGACATTCCAAGAAAATTGCTGCTTCTAGGATCAAATAAATCTTAAGAGAGAATAACACCCAAAAATACAACTATTAGCCTAATACATACACAAATTAGAGGGTATACAAGTTAAAAGCTTAAAAAATGCCTTAAAGAACTAGACTTATTTCACAATCTTTCTTCAATTCGGCCTCCTTAATTCCGTAAAAAAGAAGCTATGAGAGCTTACAAATCTACAGGCCCAAAGCTGCTCCATTGTTCATCAGATGTTGGATCTCCATGTAGAGTTTCAATCTTTGGTCTTGAAGATGGATCAGGGAAGTTCCAGAAAGAATCTGAATTCTCAAAGAACACGTAAAATAGAATAGCTGATGCCAAAAATAATCCCAAGAGTAATAGATAAATCTGCCACTCTGCAATTGAAAAGAGGGAGAAAAAAGTCAATCGTGGAGTCAAATGCACGCGATTGTCCCCACATGCATGGAAAAGAATAAGAGACAGACCTTTCCAATCAGCTGGGACATTTAACTTAGTCACCATTGCTCCCCATTGAGAGGAAGTGGTAAGAGCAACCCTGCCAAAAGTGCACCAATGTGGACTTGTAAGTTAAAGTAGGCAAACAAAATAAGAGTTTTGATTCCCAAAAAAACAATTAATGAGAAAAATTATTCCACTTAAAGAAGAAGCTATAGAAGTATTAAATGCAAGAAGCTATGGAAGTATTAAATGCTGAGCTCTAATGCTACATTTTGGGCTCTGATGTAGCTTTGCTAAAGCTAATCTAACGGATGGAATAATGAAAAGGAGCACAATGAGAAGTTTTGCATGGGACTGGTCCAGGTCCAAGTTAAACCAACAGACAAACTTATGGGTGAAGCAGATCATCTCCAAAAGTTAATAGCATATAGGTCTTCTTCAATAATCAGTTTTGTAACTGGTGCATTTATGCACCAAAACAAGAAGTAGTTCATAGACATAGACTAAAGATATTCATGAAAGGTTCTTGGCATCACCCATATCTACTCATGCTTCTTGGTAAATTTAATTGGCCAAATCGTATATAAGACCATCAGAAAAACTTCCCTTTTCACCCTTAAGTCACGAGTTACATCTACTACAATTTCTTCTAATAACTCCATATATAACTTGTGGAGAAAAAAGACAAATGCTATTGTTTAGAATCCCTTGAGAAACATGGCTTCTAAAACAAAAGGCATAAGCTTCAGAACAGATGAGACTCATACTTTATGGCCAATGAGTGAGACTCATACTTTATAGAAACTTATCGCTAGAGTAATTGTACCTTTCACTAGGACAAAACTCCAAAGAAGTGATATTGGTACCCAAGTGCACTCTCTTGTGCAAGGAGGAGATCTCCATCTTTTTCACTTCAACAACACAGACATCACCATCTTTGCTTCCCCTGTAATTAAATGACAAGCAGAGATTCAGATGAATGCATTAACAAACTAAACCCTGCTGCAGATAGGTAATGGCAATTGGTAGTGCGGGTTACAGCCTATGTGGGACGCCGGGGGGGTTCAGCTTATGTGGGTGCGGGGCGGGTTGTGGGTTGAGTTAAGACACAACTAGGTGTGAATTTTAAAGTTGAAGTTCTGGGGGAAAGACATAAGCAAACGAAACTTCACAGATATAAATTCTCGATATCATAATATTAAAAAGCTTATTCTTAGTTTATGGAATTTTGATTCGAAAATATTATTCCTGATTGTTAAATTTTGATAGGAAACTTATTCTTCACTTCTTTTATTATGTTTTATGTTTCTTTTTGTTTGTGGTTTGTAGGGTTCAGAAATAAGCACGTAAATGTACATGTTAAATCAAAACCATAACAAAATGGAAAAGAAGTAAATAACTCTGTTTTCCTATATAGTTTAGATAGTAGATACTACGTAAAATTTTAATTTTCTCAGGGATAAAAAGAATGAACCCACTGTTTGAAAGAACATCTCTTCCAAACTGATTGGTATAGTAAATCTTTCATCATCTATTTCATTTCTATCAGCTTTTAATTACCTATAGTTTAACTCTAATTTTTTGTGTTGTAGTCACAGAAAAAGTAACGGGAAGCAAATCTAATTTGAGAAGCTATACTAAATAATAATTACCTATAATATAACTCTAATTTTGTATTACCTAAATAGCAAAATGGAAAGAAAAGAAATTATTAAGCGGGACGCGATAACGAGGGGCGGTGCGGGTGGATTGAAAACAATCAAAAAAACTATGCGGGGCGGGGTGGGGCGGCCCAAAAGTTTTGCGGTTTAAGTCTCATTGCGCCCTGCCCCACCCCATTGCCATCCCTAGCTGCAGAACACCAAAAGACAGGCCTATAGACCATGTATTGGAGGGAGACATTCATTAAGAAAAGAGAAGTCAAGAGTAGCAGAAGAACTTCAATCATGCAAAAAGTTCAAGAAAAGACTAGGTGTTTTAGCAAGATGGGAACTTCAAGCGGAAGAAATAGGAGTCAGATGCTACTCCGTTTTAGGTCCCCTTCATGCCTCATTTCGCCCTATCTCATCACGAAATTTTAAATGTCAAATCTACTCAATGACTCATTCAACATCCATGTAAAAACAATACTTTAATCAAGATTCACAATTGCAAAATCGACGCCAAATTCCAATCTTTAGCTTCAACAGTGTGACGCTGATGATAATTGAATGTCAACATGACTAAGAGAGACAAAAGGATAGAGATCTCACAATGCAAGATATTTCCCATCCAAACTAATTGACATAATGGAAGCTGGCTTTTTTAACAGGCTTTTATGTCCAATTTTCTTCCATGTAGTGATGTCCCAAACTGCAATTAATGTCTTATTGCCTGTTTTGTTGACCACAAGTTCGGATAGTTACACAATGCTTTCAATAAGAAAAGTTACACAATCTTAAGCAACTAACTTCATTAACTAAAGACAGACTTTGGCATACCTTTCTGAACAGTAGTGAACAAAAACGGTTTTGTCCCATCTTTAGAAAACCTGCAGAGCTCAATATTCTCATCCTGCAATGTGGAAGACAGGACATAACATCAACGTAAAAAGGGATAGCCAATTGTCTGACAGGTGAGACCACCATATTATTCAGAACTTACTGAATTTCGTGTTAAAGTTATTGGAACACCGTCGCTTGTGTTCCATATTCTGGCAGCACCATCTGTGGATGTGGAAGCTAAGAATTCTGAATCTAAGCTGAAGAAATATAGAAGTAGGGAAAAGAATTTAAAATCTTGGTCCAGACATCAACAGAGGAACAATAATTCTTAAACTTCCATAATACATGGACTCAGTAACATTTCTACAACAGCAATAAGACGCTCAGTAAATAAATTAAATATCATTTAAGTCATTTGATGTTTTCTAGGAAGATTTTCATAATCATACTCAAAAATTAGATTCACACTTCAAAACTCAAAGTATATACCATGAATGCAAATCCATCTATATGCATGTATTATAGGATTTCTTGATTGGAAATGAATCGTTCTTGAACATATCTTGGTCGCAAATTGTATCGTTCTTGAACATATCAACGTGTTTAGTTCTTCTATGACATTCCTCACTTATTTAGTATAACCCCTAAAAGGATTAAGAATAACTCTGATCCAAATTCAGTTGGTGTACTTTACATCCGATGCTATTCAGCTTCAAGCTAAAATTCCTGCAAACTAGATTACCCACTAAGCTCCCTTTTCACTTTTAATTCCACGTGAAAACAAACTACTTCCAACACTCGCAAAGGAACACGCAAAGCAACAGCAACAACTTGAAAGTCTGAATTGATGCGACAAGTGAACCAAAAAGCTAAAATCCACATGGAGACTATAATTAGATGAGAAAAGCACTTCATTCTGATCTTTAAAGTGAAAAATCTACATCATATTGGTTAAAATACCCAAGACTAAGATCCTTCATTTCATTTTTCCATAAATTCGTTTCCTAAATATAATTGACGTTTTCAGCATTAAAGTCTGAGAAAGTAAAAGAACAAGATGGATCACTAACTGATCAACTTCATTGCAGGAACATGCAAGTACACAGATCCTGAAGATTATCGGTCCCCAGAAATAATATCAGGTAAACTTTCACATATCATAAGTAACCGATGCACAACTATAATCTGAGTAAAGCTAAATATACCTGAAATCCATGTCTCTGAATGACTTGTGAGCTTTAGGTTCATCCACAATAATGCGCATAGTTGGCCACTCAAAAAGTCTGAAATGTCCATCCTTCAAAGATTCAAAGGAAAAGGAAGTCAGAACAACGAGGTAAGATCCTCAGCGAATATAAGAGAAATAATCTTTCACATAATTGCTCACAACTCCGCCTGTGGCTAATTTGGAGCCATCAACACTAAAGGCCATGCATTTTTGTGGGCCAACATCTTCGAGATCAAACTCCTTGCGCACAAGTTTTATATTATCTTCATGACCATATAACTCAAACAACCTGCATGAAACAGCAAACAATATATCCTCTTCCCAGGCTAAGAAATAAACAAAAAGCATGACAATAATCACATTAAAAACTCATACTAGTTATCTGTATGTTCCTTTGTTAGCTGACAAACCTAATCAGTAATGGAAAGATAACTAGTGGCCAAAACAAGGCCTGAATAATTTTTGCTTCAAAAGGGGGTCAGCACAACTGAAAGTTGTATAACATGTGTCCACAGTGGAACATAGTCCTACGTAGAATTTATAGATAAAACCAATACATAACTAAAAAAAAGTCTTTCACCAATAGATGAAGAATCAGGAATGCAACAGCGTATCACAGTAAAGGGTCGTCCAACCACTGCCACTTGCATCACTAGCAAACAGGTCCCAAGATGTTATGACCAATTTTAATTAATGATGCCAAATTAGAATTTTCCCCTATTAGGAATAATAAAGTAAGAGAAGTAATTCACAAAGTTTCTACAAGGTAACATGCCATTATAATATATATACTCATGGACCGACAGTACTCATTCAGTTAACATACCGTGTAGTAATACAATTACCAATCATTTATTTCATGAATCACAAAAGCCAATCACAAGAACAACTGAAAAGGAAAAGCTATGAGAAAATGTTGGCATTTATGAGCTCAATTCAATAGACAAGCAAAGCCAAAAGCAACAATTTGATATCTAAAAGCATTCAATTCATGCATTTCTTGCTTAAGAAACTACCGATTGCCAAAATAATCTGTCTTTTTCACAACAAAAAGCAGTAACTGAATCAACTTCAACAAGAACTAAGACAAAAAAGGGAAACAGGGTTTCAATAATTACTTGCAACCAGTAGTGGTTGAGCACACAAATTCGTCCCCACTAGGATGTACTGCAATGCGCACTGGATCACCACTTTCCTCGAACACATACTTCGCCTATAACCAATACCCACAAAGGAAAAAGTTCAAATTCACCACCAACAGCAAAATCACAGGAAAATTAGCCATATTAGTGGCAAATATGCCCAGTGATGGCGATAAGCCGAGCCAAAAAACAGTGGCTATAAGGGTGTGTCCGGTATGGAGGAAAACATTTTTCTCTAGGAAAATAAGTTCCTTAAAAATGACGAAAATGACTTCCCTAATAAAAGTAGGGAAAACAAGTTCTACAAGTAACACTCCATATTAATCGTCTCCTCCCCACCCCCACCCAACCCCATCCCCCATCCCCACCCCCAACCACGCCCCTTTAAGACCCCGAAAAATGGACAAATTCTTTTTCTTAGGAACACAAAAAAGATTCGTCATCGTCACTACAAAAAGGATAATGGTAACACTACCATTTACTACTTCTTTATGAATTTCACCCCCCCACACCTCCCACCCCACCACCACGCGCACCCCCAACCCCCAAAGTATTTTTCTACATTATTTTCAAATGCTTTTAGAATAGTAACATTTTTTTGCTTACATACCGAACACAAGAAAATTAGTAAGAACCTACTTATTTCCTTAAAAAACATTTTTCCAAGAAAACATTTTTCCTGGAAAACATTTTTATGAAAAACATTTTCCTTCATACAGAACACACCCTAAGTATTTATGCTAATTCCAACTTATTGCCACAAAAAAGCAGTGAGTTCAGTTCAGTAACCAACAATATACAGTTCACAAATTACACCAACAAATTTAAAATTCTAAAAATCCATCAATAAGTAAAATTATTATTTTTTTCTTTTTCGGAAAATGAGAAAAAGGGTACCTTGGGATTAGCAGAAAGAGAAGTAGTCTCTGTATCAAATGAGAAAATCTCGAGCGAAGAGGACTTTCCAATCACAACCAGATGCGCGTTTTCTGGCCGTTTGATCCATGATGCACACGTCACTTTCCCCTCCTTAGTTACATCACCACCGTCCATTTAAACCCTCTTTCTCTGTGTGTGTATTATCAAAGGTACAAACAATGGCTGAAAAAAATGGGAAATTATTATTGATATTTTGTTGTTAGTTATGGGAAGGACAGTTGAGTTTTTGTTTTCTATTTATGAATTTATGTTTTGTTTTTTTAATAAAGTTGTGAAAATGTCAAGGATGTGGTGGGTCCCATCCCAAAACTATATATAGAAACCGGCGATGTGGGGCCAAAGGGAGTATAGTCAATGGATATTTTTGAATATTCCCATTTCGCAACTACTAATAATGCATTGTAATTACCCAATTATACAATGCAATGCACTTGCACGTCTGTATGTGTTGACTAATTAAACAAGAGGGAAAAAACAAAAAAGTAGACAACTTGTGTATTCCAAAGTTTCACATTATAGAGCCTGTTTGGATTGGCTAATTTTAGATGCTTTTAAATTAAAATAGCTTTTAAGTATTTTTATAGTGTTTGAATAAAATAAAATAAAGTGTTTTTAAGCACTTTGTTTTTAAACCAAAATGACAAAAATAAGTCATAAGTTAGAATTTCTAACTTATGGCTTTTGATTTATAAGTCAAAAGTCATAAGTCCATCCAAACGGGCTCATAGTACTTTCTTCCAAACGCGGTGGCACAATTTGAGTTTATAGGTTTTAAATTCGTAATGAGTTCATAACTTGTCTTAGTTAGTGGGTTAGCAATTTAATATTTATGCATATTTAATAAAATTTCTAATGCAATTATAGAATCTAAGCAAAAGCTATTTGGTTCGCTTGAACTGTATCTAATTCTAATGATCTAGCTCCACCTCTACTCTCTTCATCTCCATTTTATATGGAAGGTACTTGATGGGACGTAAAAATTAAGATTTTTTTCTTATATAAGTCAAATATATAAAACGTAGGGGTGGGCGTTCGGGCCATCGGATTGGATATGAAATTTTCGGTTTGGATATTCGGTTTTCGGATTGAAGAAATTACAATCCAAATCCAATCCAAATAAGTTCAAATTGGATTGGATATTTTAAGTTCGGTTTCGGATTATTCGGTTTGGATATTTCGGATTTTCGGATTTGACTCTTGAGACTTAAGACAAACTTATTAGGAACAAAATTCGTGTGTTAGTTCCACAAATGATAAATCTAAATCTTAATTGCTCGGTAGAAAAAAGGCTTCCGCTTCAAATTAGGATTAACAAATCCAAGTCATGTCACATAGTAAATCCATACCAAATAAAAGCATTCTGGAAAAGTGGAAATGAACAAATAAAATCTAAGTAGTCATCCGGAAAAATAACAAAGAACTCTGCCGTGGGTGACACTAACGTGAGACTTTTGAGAGTTGAGAAGTAAGAAAACTCTATATAATATTGGATTTAGTAGAGAATTATATATATTGACTTAATATTTTAATGGGTAGGGCCTTGGTACTAATCTTCCAACCTTTAAACTAATTTATTAAGACGGCACATATGATATAGGTAGGACTAGATATACAAGATAAAAATTTTGAATTTTCGATATCCAAAAATCTATAGTACTAAATCCATATCCAATCCGAAATCCATAAATTTTAAAAATAAAATCCGAAGTCCAATCCATAATCCAAATATCCAAACCAAATATTTAAAAAATTCGGATTTCGGGTTGGCCCAAAATGTGCCCACTCCTAATAAAACGTATCAAAATATATCATTTTTAAGTTAGTATTGGTGATAGTTTTATACATAAATATTTTCGTTTTTATTTTTTTAATAAAAGAATGAAGTTTATATCGGGTAAATCATAAATAATCGCGCTATTAAGAATAAAATATAAATGTCAAAGTCAACTAATTCCCGAGAAGTGACAGAATGAGCTTGAATTGGTCATCAAATATCAGTCATCACTTATTGAATCAGTGAAAGTACTGTTTAATTCGATAGGAATGATTGGATTAGGAGATATTTTTTGTCATATTCCCCAAACGTGACTCAAGCCTGTTTTAGAATATACTTTTTAACACGCATATAACTTGTTTGGATGGTTGTTAGTTGTTTTGACTGTCATATAAGTTTTATTGTATCGTATTGTTAAATATGTTCATATAACGATTAAAAATGTAATTTTATATAAAGATCGATTTGGTGTGATTACGTGTTTATCCTAGGTTACCATTTACCTTATTTTTTTATAATAACTCTATCTCATACACTATTTTTTTTTTTTTGTAATATTATAAGCTTATTCTTTTAATTGTTGATGCGTGACATTGTGAAACGAGAAAAAATGACGCAATCTATCTGAATGATGCCCTTATCAAAACAATTCAGCAGTAAAATACATCATGAAACTGTATATAACAGCCACCTAAACAAGATGTAAACAGACACCAAGTTTGCAACATCAAGCGTTGCTCCCAATGGGCTGACACTTCTCTGGATCCTTAACAGAGGGGCCTAGTGAAGACGACCTTTTTTTTTGGGGGGGGGGGGGGGGGAAGATCACTCATGCCCCCTTCAAATTAAAATAATTGCCCGCCCATATTTTCATTACTTTCGTAACCTCAGAAAAAATTAAAAATATTTATCCGAGATGTCCCCCAGTTATGATACCAACATGGTATATAATATACTGATATTGTATTATTGAAGATGTTTCGGTCCTTCTCTTAGTCCTCCCTGATACCATCATGGTATATAAATATACTGAGATGGTATTATGGATGATCATGTTCATTTATTAAAAAAAAAACACTTTTCTCGAAAAAAACCCTCTATAATACCATCGTCTTATATACATATACCGTGAGGGTATCATGAAGGATTGCTTCAGTCCTTCAATGAGACACTCCTTAGGACTATGGTACCATCATGGATATAAATATACCGAGATGGTATCATGATTAGACGGATTGTTTCGAATTCTTCTTTAGTCCTCTATGATACTATCGTGATATATAAATATATTGCGATGGTATCACGAAGGAAAGGGTTTGACCGAGGCAGGTAAATATTTCCAGTCTGTGGGGGTAGAAGCAAAATTAATTTAGAAGGGGCACGGGGCGGGTAAATATTTAATATTTTAGGGGTATTCGGTGATGTTTTCCCTTTTTTTTTTGCCCCAAAGTTTTGTTCCTCAACTTGAAGAATTTAATTTCACATGATGGCCTTGTTAAGTGTTGGTATTTAACTTTTATCACTATTAAAAAAAAATCAGCAAATAAAGAAATTAGTCGCAATGTGTCCTCCTCCTCCTCCTTCTAATCCTTTTTCCTCCTTTCTCTCCATCTTCCTCGTATGTGTTGTTAAAAACTGAAGATTCGTTGCTTATTTGTGGTTGGTTTAATTTAGTTCGGTTGAATTTTTTTGAAAAATGTCACTTTTGGATGGTGTTGAGCTTGAATATTGTCAAAGAAGGCAAAGTGTGTTATTATTTTTGAAAGTTTGGGTTGACCCTAAACGTTGGAGATTGTAGGGGTTGCTACTAGAATATTTTTTAATTAAATTTGAACTCATCTAGATTTGATTTGGATCAATTTGGATAAAATATTAAGCAAAAACGTTTCAGTAAAATTTTATGTGCGTCTATAAGGACCCGTGAACTATTTGTTACAAAGTTACAACACAATTTGTACTAAAGTTCTTGTGATTCCCAAGACTCGTGGCAAGCCATCCATTAAAATCTGTGATCTGCCTGGACAATTTATACTAAAACTCATGGTGATTGCTAGGACTCGTGGATCGGCAGCTCATCCATAAGAAACTCTTGGTGATCTATTAGGATAATTTTTACTAAACTCCTAATTTTCGCATGAGTTGCATCTATTCGAACTTTTGGCGATCCGACAGGACCTTGCCCCCAAAGTCTTACCCCATAAGCTATTCTTATACAACTTATTTAAAGGTAAACTTAAGTAAATGTACCCTTTGGCCAACTAGTTTACTAAACATTGCCGAAATATATACTATCTATACACTTCTGTTGTATATGTTGTGTATATGTATATAATATGTATAAGTATGTATAGTTTATATTTTGGGCAATTTACACAAATGACTACACTTTGATTTTTTTTTTTTTTAGGCATAGCTACACTTTTGCTAATTACATTTCATAGCTACTGTAACGTGTATTCAAATTCGGTTGTATTCCAATTCGACTGTATTTCGATGTATTCTAATTCGGCTGTATTTACACTATATTCAACTTATTGTATTTAAATTCGGTTGTATTCAAACAACATAAATGAAAAAAATAGCGATATTCATCTGTATTCAAATTCATTGTATATAAAAAGAATTCGGATGTAGTGATTCCGCTGAATTCTTTCGTAACTACTTTTACATTGTATTCAATTTATTGTATTTAAATTCGGTTGTATTCAAATAACATAAATGCAAAAAAATACAGAGATATTCAGCTGTATTCAAATTCACTGTATTCATTTGTATTCAAAAAGATCTCTTTCGAAATACCGGCGAAAAATAAATAAAGAAACACTGTATTTTACCCTAAAAAATGAGTACACTCAAATACACTCAGATCTGAGATACAAGAAATAAAATACACTCAAATCTGAGATACAAGAAATAAAATACACTCAGATCTGAGAAAAGGGAAGAGAGAGAGAGAGAAGCGGCTGCTCGCTCAGATCTGAGTGATTAATGGCGGCGACCAGCGGAGAAGATGGACTGGTTGATGGCGGCGACTGCTCGCTCAAATCTGAGAAAATTGAGTGGTTGATGAAGATCTGAGAGAGAAAAGCGACCGCCGGAGAAGATGGAGTGGTTGATGGCAGCGACTGCTCGCTCAGATCTGAGAAAATAGAAGAGAGAGAGAGAGAGAGAGAGAAGCTACCCGCTTTTTCTCTGGTGCTACTGCTGGCTACTGCCGGAGAAGATAGAGTGGTTGATGGCATCGACGGTGGCAGGCCGAGGGAGAAGAGAGAGAGGGCTGAGGAAAAGATTGATACAATGGATTGATTTTGAGGGAACCGTATGTTAAGAGGTATTAGTTATCATGTGTAATTAAAATACAACATTTAGCTATGAATACTTCTCAAGTGTTCTCTACACCATGTAAGTTTTTCTTATATTTTTGCATCATAATATCCATAAGTTATGCCCGCGCCCTTAAAGAACTTATCCCCTCTAAGTATAAGTGCGATTATGAAAGGCAAAAATTAAAGACCAGCCCATTTGAAGGGAAAACTATGCAATTTCTTCGGAGGGTTGCTATAGCCAAATCAGAATTGGTTTGTCTCAGCAGAGACGGATTCAAAAAATTTAATGTGTGAGTTTTGAAGTCTAAAAAAACCCCTAAGAGAAAGATTTAATGCTCTTGTCAACTCATGAACCTCAGAGTTTGCGTCTCTCTAAGCTTTATTCCTCATCTTTATTTGTGGCCCAAAGTGACTGACAGTTCGGCTTTACTGGGCGGCCCAACAAGCCATTAGCGCCATTTTTTTGCGCGGATTAGCCCTTCTTTTAGGGTGGTCTTTAACTTTTGTCCCTCATATTTATGGTCTTTAAATTTTGGCCCTCATATTTGCGGTCTTTAAGTTTTGCCCTTCACTTGGAAAGGTGGGCGAATACCTGAGGTTCTGAGTTCGAACCCCCGCTCAAGCATAAAATAAGAAAATAATTTCGGAAGGCGGGGTATCGGCATTCACGCCTTAAGGAAAAACTAAAGTTATACTGGATCCGGCATAACTAAAAATACCCCATATAAAGCGAACTCTTCCTCGAGGCATAGTTTAGTTATATATAGGGCGACTTTTAGTTAAGGCATGACCAAAAGTATCTTAAGACGTGAACTTTTCCTACGGCATGGACTTTGCCTTATAAGACAAACTTATTGTTATGAAAAGTTCCGCCTTATGGGGCATACTTTTAATTATGTCTTATGGGGCATACTTTTAGTTAAGGCATAACTAAAAGTATGCCCCATGAGGCGGAACTTTTCCTCAAGGCATAACTAAAAGTTTGTCCTGAAAAGTAAAAAAAAAAAAAAAAAAAAAATATGCCTCAAGGCAAAGTACGCCCTTCTGACAGAGCGAAATTCAAACTCTGCCTCGCGATTTTTTTAAAAAAATTTTGACTGAGCGGGGGTTCGAACTTAGAAGCCATAAGTTTTAGGCGAATGACAAAAATTAAAGATCACCAATTTGAGGGCAAAAGTTAAAAACCAACCCAAAAGAAGGGCAATTCATAGCGCTAAAGAAACATCAAATAGGCTGGGCTTTAAGTTTTGCCGTTCAAATGGGTTGGCTTTTAATTTTGTCCCTCAAAATCAAACTTATGCCTACCGAGCCATAAGTTCTTTAAGGCACAGAATATAATTTGTGGAATATTATGAGCGAAAATATAAACTCATGCCGTGTGAAAAAATTATTTTTCTTGAGCGAAAAAACTAAAGACCAGCATAAAATAAGGACAAAAGTGCAAATGACCCGACGACCCTAGCTAGCATAATGCGACCTACGGGTCAAGGGGCCTGGTTCTAAAAGCACCGGTGATATATGTTTGCAATATCTTCATTTCAAATTTATAAAGAATGATATCAGTTAAATTTATTACTAATATTTTGGGACAAATGGAGTAGGTTTTTTTTGTGTCAAATTTATCTTAAATGTGACATCATTGAGCTTTAAGAAGATAAACGTAAGTGGATAGAGAATCAAAACATATACTTAAAGGACAAGTATACTGTATACCTCATCCTAAAGTATAGAATTAATCGACCATGACACATTGTTGCCAAATCACTCGTTCTACTAAGTTGTAGCTGGGAGTCGGAATCATGTTTTAAACTTTATAAATTTTGAATTTTTCACATAGTTCGTTTAGTTATTGGTTCACAACTAAATATCTATCATATTTCACAATACTAAATTAAAAATACATACTCTGAGTAAAAACTATTAAGTCCGTTCGAGTTTGTACATAATATTGTAGCTCCGCCTCAATGGCAATAAGCCTTTAGATCTTTAACATTTGCACAACCTTTAAAAGGAAAGGGAAGTTTCACCTTAACTTGATGCTTTATTCGTTTCTTGTTTCCTCTTTTTGCTAGTCGTATTTATTTATTCCCACTATTAAAGGTCTTCTCCATTCCCTTCAAAGTTATATTATTACCTTACTCCGTTCTCTCTCCCTAAAATATAGGAAAAGAAAAAAGGCATGGGAGGATTCGAAGAAAACACATGACCATCCCCTTCATTAAGGAATTGCTTTTGTGTTTGGTATAAAGTTAAAATACGGATGGAAAATATGTTTTTCGAACAAAAAAATTATTTTATGGTGCTTGGGTAGGGGTGAGCATAGTTTGGGCCAACCCGAAATCCAAACCGAAATTCGAATTTTTTGAATATTTGGTTTGGATTACGGATTGGAATTCGGATTTTATTTTTAACACTTTGAATTTCGGATTGGAAACTCTGCCTGGGTTCGACAGAGTTTGACTGCAAACTCTACTTAAGGCAGAGTTTTCCCTTCAGGCATAAGGCAAACTCTACCTTAAGGTAGAGAATTGCATTAAGGCAGTAGAGAATTGCATTAAGGCAATTTTTTTTTTACTCAGCTGGAATTTTGCAAAACTCTGCCTTAAGGCCTAGCTTTTGCCCGAATAGGCCTAATTTTGCTACGAAACTCTACCTTGCGACGGAGTTCGAACCCACAACCTCGGGGTATTAGACAAAGGATAAAATTAAAGACCAGCAATTTGAGGAGCAAAAATTAAAGACCAGTGCATTTGAAGGACAATCCAAGCAAAAAAAAGGATTTAGCCCTACCCTTATTATACGTGTCCAAGACTAATTAATCCAAAAGTCCAATAGACTAGTATCCTATGGCCCTACCCATTATAATATTAAATCCAATATGAAATTTTCTACTAAATTAAATATAATATAGCTTGCAAAGTTGAAGTTACTTCACGACTTTTAGAATAAGGCAACTTCAAATTGAAACAGAGGGAATAATCTAGAACTGAACTATGTGACTTGATACCTTTTGGTTTAGTGGTAACAACCCTTTGTTGAATCCACGTATTTGGTTTCACATTATGCTAAGGCCGGTAACTTGGTAAGTGGGCACATGAATTTCTTTTCTAATAAGCCTACTTTAAAGGCTCAAAAGTCAAAATCGAAAATCCGAAATATCCAAACCGATTAATTCGAATCCGAAGTTAAAATATCGAATCTGATCCGAGCTTTATTTGGATTGGATTAGGATTGTGATTTCTTCAATCCGAAAATCAAAAATCCAAACCGAAATTTTCATATCCAATCCGACGGCCCGAATGCCCACCCCCATGCTTTGGTGTTAAGAAGGTTATTTTTCACTGAAATCATTTTTCAACAAATGGGGAAAAGCTGACTTTCCGCACTTCTGGAAAGAAGTCATTTTATTTCACAATTATCTCAAGTATTAACTTAATATTATTGATTCAACCAACATGGGTAAAATTCACAAATAGCTATTGTAATTAAAAATAACTATTGTCATTGGCTTTCAAATTTCACAGGTGAAATTTCAGGATATTGTCATGAAGTTTCACAGATGAGATTTAAGATTTCGTGACGGTGACTATTTTTGAAAGACATGGCCGAAAAAGAGGCATGTAAACGCTATTTCTTCGTTAAAAACGTTATTATCAATCTTTGTTATTTTCCTACGGCAATTGCCATGTTCCGCCCCACCCCCTTTAATGGTCATTTTTGTTTTTGTTTACTCACAATCGAAAAAGTTATTTGCTATTTCAAATCTTAGAGACAGTTGAAGAGAGGTCTTTTAGTTCAATCAAAGTCACTAGAGGCGAGTCATTATAGACGGTATGCTGCCTCTGGAGTTCGCTATCAAATTGTTCAAAAACATCATTGACATGTCCGACGGAGGATGAAGGCAGTGCAATATTTTAGAAAACCACCATCTTACTCTTTTTTAGATAAGAATGCGAAAAACTATGACCTGCATTCTTAACTCTTAGCCAACATCGAAAAACAATTTTCTGGAAAATATATTTTAAAAAAACACACAATAGGGTCAATCGCTTGCTCTCATCTAAAACATGGTATCGTTCATCAATCAATGTGCTTTAAGTTATACACGCACCATATGCACAACTGTCTGATTTATTGAATTGATAATCAAATATGATGCAATCTGGATAGAAAATTCAATTTATTTTTTCATATACTAAATGAAAAAATTATCACTATGATCACGAAAGCAATGTGCAAGTGTCCATTAGAAGAGGAAAAAAACAGATAATGAAAAGTAGTAGCCTCTATGAACACGAAATTAGCAAGAAATCAACCAAGTGTGTGACGACTTGAATGTTTTTCAGATAAGATTATCATAATTAATTATAGCAATTTTCTATATAATTTCTTGTTTTTTCTTCCTCTTCTGTAATCATTACTAATTGGGTGTGGTATATGAAAGCATAAGGGACAAGCACAGCATAAACAAAAAATAGCATAATGGGCCACAAGAATATTCTTATCATCATTCAACCGATCCACTAGTACCAATCAATCAGGCCTGGAACTAATTAAGATCTCATAGTCATTAGTCTCAAATACACGATCTTTATTGAGTATTACTGAAATCTTAGCTATTTGTTAGAATAAATGGCTGAGTTGGTTCCCCACGTGAGAATTTGAGATCGATTTTCCTCGCCAACAACCTTCTCGGAAAGAATAAAAAGATGGCCAGGCACGTCGCGCGGGCGCATCTAGTGCGGTTTATGTCTCTTGTGGGTTTCGAGCTAAACAGCACTCTGAGGAGTTAGGTTTTGGGAAGCGCATCCAAAGAATAGCGGTACGTAACTTCCCTAGTTTTATATATATATAAAAATAAAAAAAGAAGTTATGATTATCATAACTTCCTGTTAAGATAAGTTTGGTTCGATATTAACTAAGACATTCAGGCGACTCTTTAGGATTTTACTCCCGATTCTGGCAAAAAGGTTATTTTTGAACCCTTTTTTTAATGAGACCTAAATTTAAATGGTGGCATCCGAAGATTTTATTTGTGCAAATCAGCCTTTATTATTGGGTGATATTGTTCTTTTTGAGCAAAATCCACACTCTTACTTAAATGTCTCATACCATTAATAGTAGTAGCCATACACCATATATGTGTCTTCTCAATGTATCTCTCAACTACACACACCCATGACCCAACAACCTTAATTTGGATTGAGGCAGGGCGGATCTATGTTGATAGGGGAGGGTGGCAAGATACTCGGTTGTTTCGGTCGAAAGTTTGTGTATATATGTATATATAAGAATTAATCTTGCGAAGTTTCGGATCATACACAAAGTGTCGGTGGTAAAAATAAAAAACAAAAACCGAGAGTCTCGTTTTGCTCTCCAAGATTGCGAGTTCGAATCCGTTCTGGTACACTTTTAAGACTATTTTAGCATGATGCAATTCAGGACTTGCATACAACATACAACAATTAGGAAACACAACAATTAATAAATAGTGACAGTTTTTCCTGGACTGTTGGTTAGGACCTATTGTTTGCTGACAGTGGTCTATGGTCTGAATCACAATTGGACATTGTTTTGGAAAATATTTAAGCGAGCTTTTATTGTTAAAACATTTTAATTAAGCGAGAATTGAACCCTAGACTTCTTCTAACTTGAGACTCAACCAACAATCTAGACTCTTCTTGTTTACAAATTTGATGAAAAATCTCATTTGGTGCTTCTCCTAAGTAATATTGAGACTGCTTATACAAAATATTGGGTACACTACTGTTCATACAGATTATTGCGTATCTGCATTTGTTCATAAGCCAAGATGTGGAGCACGGAAGCTTAAATCACCCGAATCGCTTCTCCTGGATTGAGGACGTGTAACCATAATGTACTGATAACAAGAAAATACCAATAATAATAACATTAACACCTTGGTGGTTAAAGGGACGTACAGCCAAACTTCATAGTGGATCAATTTTAACAACAAATTAAAGCCATACTCCTCCACTTTGTTAAGACCAACAAAACCCCAAACTAGTAATCAATTTTGTCTATCACTTTGTAACTTAGTAGTAGTCTTATTCCCACTATTACAATCATAGGACCACCTCCATTCAACTACATATCAATATCAATAGGAAGTAGTTGACAAGTATTTGCCACTATTGCACAAGCACAAATTTAAACAAGCCAAACACACAATTCCAAATGAAGGGAAAAATTAAAAAAGTAAAAATAAAGGGAAAATGGATTTAATGATTCGGTGTGTTTAATAAGTTATTAAGACCTAACTATGAGAGTTTCATTGTCAATAGCTAACACTGATAGAGAGAGGGTGAGAAGAAGATAAGATGAAAAAAAATTGTAGTATTAAAAGAAAGAGTTTAATATTTATACATTGTACCTTCAGATCACATAAAAAATAACTACGAGTAATTATTCATAATAAGTGAAATTAGTAATCTGAAAATTAAAGGGACAACGAATATACTACGGCATGGTAAATCATAATGATAACATAAAAATAATTTACACTATCAATATATATAAATTGAAAAAGAAAAAAAAAGTGTCTTTTTCTTCTAGTGGTTATTCAAAAGAAAATAATACCATAATGAAAACAAAGTGCTTGCCGTAAAATTTCCTTTCAAAAAAGGAATAAAGACTTTTGTTCCCATGAACGGTTGAATATGAACGTAGGAAAACAAAATGGACCCATAGTTTCCATTTTAAGCCAATAATGAAATTGCTACTTAAACCTTTTGATATTACCAACTTCCCTTTTGATATGTTTCTAATCTTATTATTCCTAATTAAACCTTTTAAAAGTATTTTAGTCTTATAATTCCTAATTAAACCTTTAAAAAGTATTTTAGGGGCCTGTCCACGTAGGACAAGATTACCCAAATTTCTGTGATTAAAGAGGAAGCAGACATCTTATATAAGACAAAATGGGCCGATATTTTCTGAACATGAAATAATGTTCTCATAATTTAGAAATCAAGTAGTGGTATAAAGGCATGCTATTTAACTTTGAATACCTTTGGAAGAAAAAAAAAATGAAGGAAAAAAAGAACTTTGAGAATAGTAGCCAAGTGATAAAGAAAATTCAGATAAGTTTGTTCTATAGATTGATCAATTAAACTCTAATCCATCTCGACCCTCTAGATCTGATTTGAATTGATCATTTTTTTTTTACCCTATGTCTGCAACCCACATCGAGTTCCGATTAATCAATCTTCTGAACCTACCACTACGAGAAAGCATAGAAATGACAACAAAAAATTTAATATTTGGCAACAACTTAATTTTATTGTTGGCAAAGAACTTTTTTTGTTAAATAAGTATTGATTATTGTTGCAAAAATACTTTTGGCAAAAAAAAAAAAAAAGTTATTGCACGTTGTTGCAATAACGAACGTGAGAAAAGTCTATGCAACAAAAAAAAAGTTTGTGTAATGCGTAAATTTTTTTGCGAAATAATAATCAATCTATGCCAATAAAAATAATTTTGTTGCCAAATATATTTTTTCTTGTAGTGTACATACCAACATGGTAAAATGTATTGACGTTGGCTATGTCTATTGTGGTAAATATATTTTTGTTTATGAAATTCTAACATTAGCGTATCCCATCGTACTAGTAGTCGCAGTTTTGATCTATAGTTTATTGTTTTTTGATTCTTGCTATTATATGTTGTTTCTTGTACTTTGATTATCTTATTTATCTGTGGTAGCTACTTTTTTTTTTCTTTTTCAGATTGCTTTATCATGGTTTTTTCGCTACATTAGTTTCATTTTCATATTGCTTTGAACTACTTGTGCTTATCTGACCTTTTCGTCATTTTCTCTTGAACAAGGTCTTTCGGAAAGCAGTATCCCTATCTTCCGAGGTAGGGATAAGGTTTGCGTACGCTTTACCCTCCCCAGACCCCATATTGTGAAATTTCATTGGATATGTTGTTGTTGTTGAAATTATAACATTAAAAGTGTGAAACCACAAAAAGGCTTATCCCAGAACTTTGAATTAACTTGAGACATTGAGTTTCACCTCCTATTGGCACTTTGGGTGAGGAATAAGTAGGAAACCACTTTTTATCCTCTATTGTTAATGGGAACAACCCCCCGCCACCCCAGGCCCAAAAAAAAAAAAAAAACACTAAGAACAAAGAAAACATTCAACTGAATCTAAAACTGGTATGAAATTTTTAGTTACTGGACGACTTATAGGGGTACGAAAAGTCAAAGTCGTCTTAGAACGTGAAATTGAATCCAAAGTTTGTCTTCTAAGATTCAATTGGCCAACTTTTTATTGTGACATTGATGTTACATTTCAACATCATTTGTTCAACAGTTCATCCCCACCTTTACTTTATTCATTTGTAAATATAATTCTCTTTAGTAATTGTTAGATTGATCATATAAATTGTTATTGGTCTAGGATAAAAAATACGGAAAAGGTCCAAAAATACCCCTAACGAATGGGAAATGGCTCACAAATACCCTCCATCCACCTATTGGTCCAAAAATACCCCTCCATCCACCTATTTGGTCCAAAAATACCCCCAACCTATTTTTTTGACTCAAGAATACTCCTCAAACTAACACCCTAATTTTGATGGTAATTTTCTATTTTTAAAATGCCATGTGGCTTGTTTTGATTGGCCATATATATTATTTAATTTAAAAATTACCTCACCCATTTAGTCGAACTGTCCTCCTTACAACCTCTTCACGTTGGGCCATGCTTGTCCGAACATTCGTCCTTCTCCTACCAAGACCATAGCCATTTCTCTTCTGACAGTGCATTTCAACCCAAATTGTTAGCCACAACTCCATGACAGTGATCCATTACAAACAAGTTTACAAAAGGTAAAACGATGGACAGAGAAAAACATAGAACGTCCTCCATTTTAGACCTCAATAACAACTATATCCTCCTCAATATATGTTTTTGCATGATACCAACTATGAAATTTCCGAGTATTAGTTATGGATTAAATTTACCATGCAAAGAGGAGAACCTAACATTTGCATATACACCATTTTCTAGTTGCTGCTAAATGAAAAAACAAGATGAGTTGGTAGGAGAAGAACGAATGTTCGGACAAGCATGGCCCAACGTGAAGAGGTTATAAGGTGGACAGTTCGATTAAATGGGTGGGGTAATTTTTAAATTAAATAATATATGTGGCCAATCAAAACAAACCACATAGCATTTTAAAATTAGAAAAATACCATTAAAATTAGGGTGTTGGTTTGAGGAGTATTCTTGAGTCAAAAAAATAGGTTGGGAGTATTTTTGGACCAAATAGGTAGATGGAGGGGTATTTTTGGACTCAATAAAATGGATGGAGATTTAATGTAGCCATTTCCCATACGTTAAGGGTATTTTTGGACCTTTTCCGTAAAAAATATTAAAGTGTCGCCATTAAATGGAGAAATGGTATAATGGTGTCAGTAATGTTTATTTCTTAATTTCTTATTACATCATTTCCCTTTTGATTGTTTCAACATGCTTAACATTAATATAAAAAAGTATTACATGATTTTGTTTGTAGTCTCGCACTTCTTCAGAGCCAGCACATAGCAGTAGTTTAATGCACTGAGCTATTAATATTTGACCGATATTATCCACCCACAAACTAAGAGTCAATATTTTGAATATGTATATGTATGATAACCTGTCCTTTTTAAACTTTTTTGGTCATGGATTTTTTTTATTTTTGTTGGGGGCAAGATTCATTATCGAGAAATTGTAGTGGGAATTGAAGGGACGCTAGTGGCGAAAGATACAATGTATAGTCGTCGCAATACCCAATTCTAAGAAATATACAAGTTGAGGGGGAAAAAAATATAAATTATTCCATCAAACATATTTTTGATTGTATCATTTGAGAGAAGCAAAAATCGCATTAAGGATAGTGGGTATCCTTTTAATTGAACATTGGAATAAATTTATATTGCCCATATTTAATGACACGGACAAATAAAAAAAGACAGCTTACTTGACTAAAATTTTCCAATACTTTGCTGATATTTTCCAAGAACAAATGACTGCTTTCTGAAAAAGACGGATTAGGACATTGGAGAATTGATTCGTTAAGTTTCACTTTCGCAATTTAAAGAAATTAAAAGTTGAAACAAAGTCATTTTGAAAGATGGATTAGAAAATGAAAGGAAATAATGCAAATTAAAGACTATAAACGTTGACTTGACTCTATGTTTCAAGTCAAGAGGGGCCTCATACTAAGTTATTTTATATTGTACTACATATTTAATTTGTTACTTCGCCCCAAAGCAAAAGGCTGTTTGATTTCACGAAGTTAATATATTTGGAGCAAATATTGAGTACAAAGTAAATGTCTATTAGATTATTGTATATCATCTAATTAATGCTCTTGGCTGATATATATAATTGAAATTTCTTAAAACATATTTTTATGAAATTCATTGTCATGAAAAATTAATAAGTGCAGTGTTTCGACCAAAAAAAAAGGTGTAATGTTATGTTCGTGAACATTTACTGACTATATATAAATCTTTACATGAGAAGCATATTTAAGAACTCACTTTTTTTTCCCTAATATTTTGTCATGTTGATAGAAAGACAATCCACACTTTGCGAAGCATAAGAATTAACATACCAATCACTAATTGATCAAATGATGTTTGAAAGAATCCGTGAAGCTCTAAAACAAAGAATTTGGGGGAAGGTGCCAGAGTATGCAGCAATTTGATTATATTCTAATGAAACTAGGCATTGACTTGACTTAGTTAATTGAAGACCTCATTACCTTGTACTCAACCATCTCTATTTCTTTATTTACCCCTTAGCGGTCTTGGTTTTCTAATCAACATTTTGACTCACTCAACACCGAGGAGTGTGGTGGAAAGGTTGATATTCCTCTACTATTAATCATATGTTTCTGGTTCGAGCTCTAGCTAGCTATAGAACTTGCTATACAGGAATCACTTTAACCTCTTAGTGGCAATGCCCATTACCAATCTAGATTTATCACTACAGATACCGGAAATAGATTTTGGGTCTATCTTTACCTTAAATGTCAGCTCAAGAGGCTGTAAGGATTGCGCAAAATCATATAAAGAGACTAAAGGACCATATTCCCACCAATGTAGGACATCCAACCTACCCTCCCCCTACATGTCCAACCCTAATAACTGAAGCGTGGACAACATAATATGGGATTCTAACATCGAGTAAAAGAACGGATGTTTAGCCTAACTCAACTCAACACCTAACTCAAAAAGTGCGTATTCCCCCAAAATCATATAAGGAGACTAAATTACCACATCGCGACCGATTGGGATATCCTACAAGATGTCTAAAGAAAAAGAAAAACGAACATTTTGACCTACTCTATTCTTGATATTTAATAGTTTGCTCTGCTTTGCCCTAAAGAAACGGCACGTCTAAGATGTCACTCTTTGTGTACCATTTTCTGTCAAGAAGGTGGCATGAGTTGATTTTCAGTGTGAAAAGAAAACTGTCAAATTGTAGAAAAAATGCATTTTCATCATTGTCAAAAAGGCACTTAGTCAACCACTTGACTTTGCCAAAGAATGTGTAACCTAATAACTTGTATAATTATAATATGAAGGTCAATTCTCTAATGAGTTTAGGTTCTAATCCTCTTAGGACTTCTGTGGGCTTTGGATAACTTTGTTGAGGTAGAGTAGAAGAAAAATATACAATTATATGGTTGGAAATCAGTTAAAAAAAAAATATCATATAAAATTTAAGAATTCAAATACTTCAATAAATTTGAATTCTTGAAAGTTAAAAAGTTAAATAAAATAGAATAGTACAAAACATTTTGTAGTGTTCCAAGATAAATAAGATGCCATATAAATTAGAGCAGGGAAAACATTATATTTGACAATTAATTACAAGAGATATAATTAATTCCTGCATAATTTCCTCAAAATAATTGAAACATGTCATGCTACACGATTAGTGGCAAAATTTGATTTTAGAAATGCCTAAAGTTGTTAGTTAGATGACATAAAATTAATATCATGTCTAATAAGCCAACTCTTGTGACTGCTTGTCTTTAGCAGTAATATCTACTATTATCGGGGCCTAAGGGAAATAAAAATGAGTATGAGGAATTTAAATTGGGTCATGACCGTTAGAACTGTCGTTTTAGTCCTTGAGGTTTTTAAAGTTGCGCACATGGTTCTGTAACTTACTAACAAATCATGCCAACTTTTTTTCTAAAACCAATCATGCCAATGACATGGGCAGAAAATTGGGTTTATTTTGATAACTAAATCCTAGGTTTTGGTATTTTACGTGCAAAATTATGATGCTTGGGATAAACTAACGACAATTGCTAACAACTCCTGCTAACGATATCCGGACCAGATCTTCGGCAGAATATTACGTTTTATGTATATTTTCTTATGTATATATAGCAGATAGATGTTGAATCCTCTTTCTTCTTCGCATGTTTAGCTTTTTATATTTTGAATCCTTTTAGTGAAATATTATGGCTTTGTCATTGAACGACATCCATCAACGGGTTTATCAAATTGGATTTTCTTTTTTTCTCTTATGCTTCTTCACTCGTTATATTGATATCCAGCCAATTGAACATTGTCAATTTATATTAATTAATATATTCATCAATTTTAACAGTTATGGTTTACTGTCTCAATGCCATCATTGATATTGTAAGCTCGATGAGCATTTATTTCTCGTATATCATTTAAATCAAGAAGGGATAGTGTTTTTCAATAAATCATTTGTATTTACTAGGAGTATTCTAACTTCTAGAGACAAATAGGTAATTGACCATATTGTCCCTAATTAAATAGGTATTGAGATTTGATTCAGATAACACTAGGGGCAACTGAAAAGTAAAGATTCTTATTTCTTGAATAAGTGCCTTCTGCTTAATCCAAAGTTCGATTCATCACATTAATTGGTTAGATCAAGCTATAAATAGTTAATCCTCTCTTATGGATTGAGATCCCATTTAGTCACTACGTTTGATTAATTAATGACCATACTTCTACTCTAATTATTTCTTGTATGTCTTTCGTGTCAAGTGTGTACAGAGAAAAAGTTTATATTGCATGTAAAGGCAATCTTTCTCATAAGCAAAAGCTTGATTAGAAATCAGATCTTGACAAAACCTTTAAGCTGGACGAATATAAAAAAGAAAATGTAAGTTTGCAGACCTTTTTATTTTAAAAAATTCAAATACAAAGATCTGCAATTTCTTTTTAGTGATTTTCTAGTGTGCATGCAGCCACGTTGCTAAACAACTCATTTTGTGCCACTGGAAATTCAATGCCAGATCCCAACTGACAAAATTGCATTATAAAGTCGACAGGAAACAAAGAATCTGCTAGTATTTAATACTTTAATTGGTTCAATAACTTAAGCATCACGCTGAATATTTTAAACAGAATTCGCCCTCGTTATGGTTCTCTAACATTTTTTTTCTTTCTTTTTTTAGATGGCGATTAATTGGTGATATTTATTTGAAACAAGAAAAAATATTTGAACTTAAGTTGAAAAAGGAAATTGTAAAATTGAAGCTGTATTTGATATGCATATCATTTTTAAAATGTTGAAATTTTTTTAGGAAAAAATTACTTGAAAAAATAGTTAGGCTTGAAACATTCATTATAGTTCTACGTTTCAGAGAACCAGTTTTTTCAAAGTTGAAAAACTCAGTTTCAAGTTGGAGCGAAAAATTGACTGCAATATATAACCAAATTTTTTTTCTTTTTAAAAAAAGTAGAAAAAAGCAAAACAATTTGTGTCCAAAAGGAGGCATTTGAACATGCATTTCACCTGAAAAAAAAATGAAATTTTACGATTGAATCTTTTCTCCACTGGTTGAAAGACTTATCTTCAAAACTAAGTATTAATTTAGTCCAACTAACTAAATAAGTAGAGATCTTAAGAAATTTACACGGCCATTACTATCTTAACTTTCACTTTATTGGTTAGGGTTCGAATCCCCACTTTATCATCCTTCCCTACCCCCATGTAATAAAAAAAACTAACTAAATAAATAAATAAGAAAAAAGAAGGAAAAAAAATACTATGGTCAAATGGCTCCTTAATTCTGCGTAGCCCATGATCTTATGCATTGAGAATAACGTGGTCTTTTTTTAAACGTATAACGTGGTCCAACTATTCCTTTTATTTACTCTTTCTCCGCGTTAGAATGTTTCTATTTTCACATTGTTCTTTTCCTTTTTAAATGAGAGGTACATTCTTCTGTCCTTTTTTTAAAAAAATAAATAAATTATGCTTATGTTGATGTATATTGAACATGAAAAATCAGCTCTGTTCCACCAAAGCCCTTAATTTGCAGAACCACCAATACATCTTTCTTTTGAGACAAGGACAAAAGGTCAATTTCCATAGAATAATTTTATTATGTTCGCAAAATATTCTTTAAAGTAAAGTACTCTAAGTACCTCGATTTATCAGATGATTCAATCATGAATGCAACAACCAATAATTCGCTCCCTCGCATTAAAAAAAAAAAAAAGGCACAAACTTTAGTTTATGTAGAATTTTCGTCATATAGGATTCTTAACTATACGTGTTCTTGCAAATACATGCATGGAGTGTATTTGAATTAAGTAAATTAAGAAAATGGAGTAAAATAGTAATAATTTCCCGTGTGTGTATTAAGTTTTAAGAAACTTGTGAATATGGAATCATATTTTGATTTTTTTTTGGTTAAAGCTTTTGATTTGAAATCTTATAGCCAAAACGTCACAACTTAAAATTTTTTGGTAAAAGTTTTAAAATATTGCATTGATTATGAGTAGGTTAAAAACATGTTAAATAGTGACAATAAGCAGGGGCATATGTAGCCTTAAAGGCGGGGTTTCAATTGAATCCCCAACTTTCGACATAAATTTATGTTTAAAAAATTATTAAAATTACGTTAAGTAGTAGGTATTAACCCACAACTTATAAAATATAATGTGTTGTTAAGAATCTTAAAAGGTTGAGCTATAAAGTTTTAAATCCCTGATTATCGTGATAAGCAATAATATCAAAATCACAAGAGAGGTCTATTCGGCAAATAATGAACGAACCTGAACGCAGCCTAACTTTTGGCAGCTTTCATGAACATCATAACTGTTATTTTTTCCGTTTTCTTCTCATATTTCCTTTTAAAAAAATAGACATTGGGATTAATTTCATACACGTCTTCTCTAAATCCCTTGTGGAAAAAAAAAAGATGGAACCAATAGCACAATAAAGTAGAGGGTTAATTACACTTTTGGTCCCTCGATTATTGAAGAATTCCGATTTAGTTCTTGTAACATCTAACAAATCATATTTAACCTTCAATCTATTGAAAAATGCACTTTTATCTCTTTGCTTGTAAATACTTACAAATTTTCCATGATTAACAATTATCCTACCACTTAATTACACAAGTGTTATGTTAAGCTTGTATATTACTCCATATTTGATATTGTAATACAGTTTTAAAAATAGTCCCACTATATCATTTCTTATATAAAGGGACCAAAAACCACATTTCAATTAATTAAAGGTCAAATGAGCTTAGTTGAATATTACAAAGACTAAATCAAAATCTGTTACTAATGAGGGACCGAAAGTGCTATTATTGCTAAAGTGGAAGCCTAAGAATTGTCAATATCAAACATTAAGTAGTTGGCCGTGAGAAAAACGTTAGGGGTCCATCCTCATTATGATCAATAACCCATGAATTGGGCACTGAGTTTAGTTGGAAATTACCTAATACAACAACATTAATTAATCTGTTTTCACACTTTGCTCTCTAGCTAGAATCTATATTGTTCCATACTTGAATATCAGAATCTCTTTTCCTTGTCTTTATTAGATGATTGAGGATATATTTATTATTTTAGATGATTGAGATTGTGTTATTGTTTCATCTTAATTTGGGTAGAGTTATTAAGATTTAAATATTGAACAATTAAGATTATTTATTTCTTAACATCTAAATATATGAAATCTGTCTTTATTTAAAAATTAATAAATACAAAACTTAAATAAAATATAATTAATCTAATATTATATTAATAAAATATTTTAAGGAAATTATATGGTGGTTAGTGGTCGGGGTGGTGATGACAACTGACTATGGTAATTAGACATGGTAGTGGTAATTGTAGGTGATGGTTGGGTGTTGGTTGTGGATAGTAACTAATGGTAATGGTGGTTGGCAATACTGATTAACGATGGTGGTGGATTGTGGTAGTTAATGATGACGATAATTGTTGTGGATAATAGAGATAGTCTGATAGCTAACAGTAGTGATGACAATTGACTATGGTGATTGGGCGCGATAGTGGCTGTGAATGGTGGATGGTGATAGTTGATAAAGACGGATGACAATAGTAGTAGTTGATAATGATGGACGGTGATAACAGTTAAAGGTGAACGTGGGCAAAGTACCGGAGACTGCAGTACTAATGAAATGTCAGTTAGAGGTATACAACGGCAACAATTAGAGGTGAACATGAATAGTAATCAATAATGGTAAACCGCGACAACAATTTAACTTAATATATTTGATTTTTAATATTTTTCGTACTGACTTTTTTATATTTTTAAACTTATGAATTTGAATTTAATATTATTGAAACTTTCTCAAATTTCACATAAAACTCTATCTTTCAATTGAAAACGCCCCTCTTCCCAAGAAAAAGAAATACAATTTGCTCATTAATCAAAACAAAACATTACTGATTGGAACAGGAGAATATTTGAGGACTCTGAATTTTTCCAACCTTCAGTGGACGTTAGAATTATCTTCCTCGAAGGGGACAAATGAATGACTTTCCCAATGACATTAGAAAACGAAAGACAAAAATATTTAAATACTTAATAGAATATCCTACACTCTCCAATTTATTAGTATGAGTCTCCCCACAACTTTTGAAAATTATAAAATCTTACCACAAACAAGATAGTGGATAAGAATTTCACATCTATTTATTATAAGTTTGCCTGCTGGAAGGATCTTCACACGTCATTCTGAGCCCACTGCTAAGAAATTAATTTATCGTAGTTTAATTTAAAGATACTAATTATTTCAGTTTCCCTACGAATACAATTAGGGGTTACTCCCTCTGGTTCATAATAAGCGTTCACTTGATATTTTATTTCGATTTAAAATAAGTATTCATAATCAAAAAAAAAAATTAACTTTATTTTTTTAAAATTGTCCTTACTAATATGCAAATTATGGTTAAGTATAGTTTAGTCCACATACATAATTTTTCTTCGAGTTAATAGTTTCTTAAGGGTTGTGTTAAAAGGTAAGTGAACACTTATTTTGAACCGGAGGGAGTATTTGGTTACATAAATTAGAAGTTATTCAGAAATAAATTTACAACTAAATTTGTGAATACTTAGCTGTGAGTGTTATTTAAAATTAGGATAAACTTTACATTAAAATAATTGTCAATCTCATATAGAAAATGAATTATCCATCCATAATTTAATAACATTATAATCTTAGAATAATTTTATTTTGAACCAATTGATTCCTTAGGCGCCCTTCTTTGTAAGGTTGTCACCAACATTGTACTATACTAATTGTCTTATTATATTTCAGCACGCAAAAAATAAAGTCACTAGTGACATAAAATAAGAAGAGCAGTCATTCAACACCAAATTTGAAAAGTCAATTGACACCGGGACACTTTAGTGAGATTTACTATTATATTTTTAATAACCCTATAGATATTAAATCCAAAAGTTAAATATTGCGTCTGATTAAATATAACATCAAAACGATTTGTGAGCTCGAGAAACAATTGAAAACATTTATAAGAAGAGAAAAATTGTCTCCTTTAGCCTTTTTTGGTGGAGACCGCAACAAGAATAATTGTCTTGCTATTTATTAAAACCAGCTGAATCTCTACTAATTATTAGGTTACAACAAGTTGCACATACTTTACTAAAAGATAAAAGTATAAAGAAGTTGATAAATTAACTCAAAATCAATTGTTAACCAAGCCACAAGTGATTTTTGTCACATATATTCTCATTCAAACTAGGAACGAGTATTCATTCCTGTCTCAAATATTACTGGATCATTGTGTAAATTATTTTTTTAAATATTTGGTGTTTTGGAAAAACAAGAGCCATTTATTACATTTTTATTTTTCAAGTGTACCTTTGCAGAGATATAAAAGGGTAATATATACATACTCATCAAGTCAACTAAATATATTCTTTAAGAAGCATATAATAAGTAATCTTATATAAGACAGATAAGGATGATACATTGGCTAGGGCACAAAGGATGATAAATTGGCTACGGCACAAGTTTCTATAGTTTAGTAATATAAACTCTAGTTACTTACGTGCAAGGTCGTGGTTCTAGCAATTTAAAGGCCTATTCCAATACAAAATGGTCTAGATGTTAGAGTGCTACATTTTGACATTGTATTTTTCGTTTATTCGAAAGTGAAAAATAAATATTATTCTAAGTGATTTTTCTAACTTTTTTTGGTTTGTTTGTGGTGTTTGTGATGGTTGAGTTGAAATATGAAACAGGAAAAAACTACCCCAGGAGAAGCCTCCTGAGATATATTCTAATTAAATATTGTATAATTTGGAACAAATTGAATTATATGTTTGATTAGGAGCAAATATGATTCTTTCAAACCAACTTGTGCAGTCATCAAATAATATATGCATGAGCTGTAAAGCTACAGCAAACATAAGTACCCCTCTGTCTCGTTCAAATATCCAATTTTATATAATTTAAAGAACATTATATTTAAATGGTATAAGCTGATTATAAAATTCTACGTTAATCTTGCTCTTAACGCATTAATTAAGGATCATATTAAGTGCCCTTAATTTTACTGACTTATAGACTCATCTATAGCCTAGGGCCTCATTTGTTTTCATTAAGATTAAGACGTCTGAATCTGAATGCATATCTGAATGATATCTGAATGATTAAGATGTTGTCTTTAGATCTGAACACTAAATGATTAATATTGTTTGTTTTTCAACATCTGAATGTGCATAATCTATTTATTTAAACATAACAAATATACAATACAAATAAAAAGTAACTAAATATTAGAAAAAAAATACAAATTTAATAAAATTACAATATTATTTGATGAAAAAAATGAAATATTTATGTTTGTTAGTAATGGTTGAGGTGTTTTGTAGTGGTTGTGGGTCGGGTAGGTGCGCGGTGGTGGTGGGGTTTTGGGAGAGGGGTGGGGGTGGGGGTTGGTAGGTGGGGTGGATGGTGGTAGGCGGTGGGTGGTGGGTGGTAGTGGTAGTGGTAGTGCGGTGGGTCTGGTGGTTAGGGGGTAGTTGAGGGTAAGGTAGGGGGTGGTGAATAGGCCGGGGGTTGGAATGGTGGTGGGTAGGTGGGGTTGGGGTGATGGTGAGTGGGTGGTAGGGTGAGTGGTGGGGGTTGGTATAGAGGTGGGGTAGTGGAGGGTTGGGTGGGTGGTGGGAGTAGGGGTGGGGTGGAGCTGGTGGTAAAAATTATCCATACAAAATATCTTTTAATGATATTAAGACTTTGTTCAAGATCTTACCCCTTGTTTGGATAGTGGTTTCCTGTGGTTCATTAATGTATGGTTTTCTATGAAACCATGTTTGTTTTCATTGTTCTTAAAATTATGTGGTATTGTGTTCTAAACCCGTGGTTCATCCTATGGTTATATAACCATGAAAAGTCCCAATTTTTGTAACCACGAATTTGATAGTTTTTCCGTGGTTATATATTTCATTTCTCCATTATACCCCACCCTCCACAATCCACCATCCACCCCACCCTACTCCTACCCTACCACTCACCGCACTATACCCCCACCCTACCCCATCCCCGCCCTACCACCCACCCCCACCCCACCCTCACCCCTAACTACCTCACTCCTCTGCTACCCATCACCCACTACCCCTCACCACCGCCCAACCCCATCCCACAACTACTCACCCCCACCATTATCCCATAACCACCCACCTCACACCACCCACCCTTCCACCACCCTCACCACTACCCCCTCACCACCAACCCAACCCCATTCCCACAACCACTCACCCCCACCCTACACCCACTACCTCTACCCTCATCCCACAACCACCCACCTCACACCACCTACCCCTCCACCACCCTCACCCACTACTTATTTTTTAAAGTTTCTATTTTATTCTTTACTTAAGTTTTAATAATATATATATAACTAATATCTAATTAAGAGTTAAGGATGTTTTAGTAAACTTGCAAGTTATTATACAAGACTACACAATTAAACCAAAACAATACAAATGTTATTAAACCACAACAAACAATACAGTCTATCCAAACATTGTGTTCATTAATACAGTACAATACAATACAACACCATACTGTATCATACCATACTATACATTAATGAACCACGGGAAATAACCATCCAAACAGAGGGTTAATGATTAAGACCTAATAAGTGCGTAGATCTTAATATAAGCAAATGCACTTAATGGCGTAAGACCCGAACCATTCAGAGTCACACCTCCATTAAGTGCAAATAAATGAGGCTTAATTCTATAAGCAAGTTGTTAACATGACCTAATTAATTTAACTACGGAAATCGGTTGATTTGAGCATCTTACGCTGCGGAACGAGCTCCTCTTCTATCGTGTTGTATTTTTTTTTCTAGAGGATTTCCTGGTCTATCTTATAGTGTCTATTGATGAAGTTCTTCATTTCAGTTGGGATCACTTCGATCTACCCCATCGGTGAAAAATAGTAACACACCCTGGGCGATTTCTACCAGAAGACTTTCTATACTCAAAGTGAATTGTCCAAGTAATCTCCTTCTTTCCATTATTTATCTCGTAATCATTTGATTCCGCCCCTAATCGTAGCTTCTACTCCACTTTTTCCTTTATGATGATAGGATCATATCCTTGGTCAATTTTACATAACATTCTTAGCTAGCTCAAGATGGGAGTGGCCTCGGTGGAGGACAGGATGTAGGAAGCGAGGCTAAGATGGTCCAGGTATGTGAAGAGGAGATGCAGGGATGCCTTAGTGCAGAGGTGTGAGAGGTTGGTTATGGCCGCTTTCAGGAGAGGTAGAGGTAGGCCGAAAAAGCATTAGGGAGAGGTGATTAGACAGAACATAGGGCAGTTCTAGCTTACATCAAGACATGACCTTAGATATATATGAGATTATGGAGGACATAAATTAGGGTAGAAAGTTAGTACGTAGTTGAGCGTTGCCCAAACATCCAACGCTCATCCTTTCATACTAGTAGGCATAGTATTGCTTTTGCAGTTCCTTGTCATTTGGTTTCTGATACTATCTTTTGTTCCTCGTATTCCGATTATCTTATTTACTTGTGGTAGTCACTGTCCCTTTTTAGACTACTCTATCATGGCTATTTCTCTTTCGGTATTTTCTTTTTCATACTGTTTTGAATTGCTTGTCCTTGTGCTGAGGGTCTACCGCAAAAAAATCTCTCTACCTCACAGGTAGAAGTAAAGTCTGCGTACACTCTACTCTTTTCAAACCCCACTTTTATGGGATTGCACTGGTATGTCGTTATATTCTCGGCCAGCTCAGGAGGCCGGACTGACTATTTGTTTTTCATACGCAATATCTTAAGATGCAAAATAAACATCTATATTGGCAACAAACACGTCACTTATGTATAGATGGAATTGTGGAATTCGGAAAGGATACAAGTGCAAAACCATGTGTGGAAGGATCAAAAGTGCATTTTTCTATTTCCTTACTTAATTTTTCCATTTTTGGTTTCTTAGGAGAATGAGATGTGCCCGTTACTACTTTTCCCTTTGGTGAAAAGACGTACACGTAGATAGAAAATGCATATTTATTGAGATTAATAATTTATTTAAATCTATCCTTATACCAATTAATGATTATTACTACTTTTAAAATTTACTTTTACAAATGTTAACACAACTTCAGAATTTTTTTTGATGAGAAATAAAAGTTAATATAGACAAACACAAATTCTTATGATTAATGTTGTATTAAATGATTTTCTCAATAGATGTGCCAAAACCTTAACGACAAATAAAAAGAATGGAAGCGAATAATATTTTTAAGTTATAAACACTTAAGTTAAAATTCTATTTATCATAGTAGGTCAATTATCATTGTTATCAAGTTTCTTTTTTATTTGACCAAAGAAAAAAAAAAGTGTTTCTTTTTTATGCTTATATTGCTAAATTTACCTGTATTTCCCTAAATTCTCTTTACACTATTATTGTCTAGAACTTAACCTCCATAAATATGACTGTATACTTCTTGTCTTGAGTCTAAACGGAAGATCCTTAATAATGAAAGTTTGCAATTATAGCAGTACTTGCTCTATCAGCTAATATATCAAATGTTTGATGAAACACGATATTTATGAAATAAAAAAATAATTGACGCATCAACAAAATGCATATATATTGTACAAATTATCAATTAATGTCCTGCAGTTTTCAACATGTTGTATATATCGCTAATAATTAACTTATAGTGTATTTGGATCGGGTGTATATATCAAATCAATGAATATAACTATACAAGATACATATCTTTTACCAACACATTTTCACTTGACCATGATTAAGCAATATGTATTTTTATTTTTTTATTTTTAACTACTGAATTAATTTTAAAGAATTGATATAAACACACCCGACATGACTAAGTATTTTCCTAATCAATCAAACAACATCCGATCAAGAACAATGAAAATGCTGGAGAAAAGCGTTTACAAATATAGAATTGGGAGTTACCAAGCTCCAACTTTGCCAAAATTTGCTCCATGCCAGCAGATTAATTAATTAAAATTGGGGCAATGGCGACGAATACAAAGTTTATGAGCACAGCCACATTTTTTTCATGTATCTCACTTACATAACAATTTAAAATTAAGGAATAAAGGCATAAAAGCATACTCAAACTATGTGAGGGTTCTATGACCGCCCTGAACTTATTTTTTCGTATTATTTACCCGCTTGTACTTACTTTTCATATTATTTACCCATTCACTAATTACTTGGTAAAAAAGTTAAAACATAGCGTGTGCAAACACACGCTTATTCAAAACTAAAAAATGGGTCTTATTATCTTTTTTGATTTGATTCTTTCAAACTCAAATGAGCGGAACCTCACCCTCTTTCAAACCCTTTGTCATCCTTCTTTCATTGTTACTATCTCCATCTTTTCTTTTAATTTTTTTCTCTTTTGTGAATCACTTGATTAGGTTCTCTATTACAACTCGTACTTTCGTACGTTACGGTTTGTCGATTGTTGATTATCTTAGTATTGGTGCGGGGGTTTTGTTTTCGAGATTCATGATAGTAACCATGCCTATTCTACCTACGTGAAAGTTTAAGCTTTTGATTAGTCGGTGTTGGAGAGATTAGGAGTTAAACGGATCGGAAAGAATACGTTTCGTCGGAAAGAATCGCATAAGGTGACAAGTTGACGGTTGCTTGGACAAACCGTCAAAGAACGACGGCCCGTCGTTGCACCACCATAGAACCACCCTAGGGGAAGTTCTGATATGCACTTTGATCGTGCAACTCGATGGCTCGTCAAGCAACTCGACGGATCATCGAGTGAACCGTCGAAGTACGGCGGTGCCACCTCTTGATCCTATATAATTTTGATCCTTGATCCTTTTATTCATTTTCTCAACCCATCCAAAACCTAGACATCCTCTAAAAACCCTCCCCTTAATACCTACATGATCCTTTGATTAAAACAAAGATAGAAAGTATAATTCTAGTGATAAAAGTTCTCGAGTTCCTCGTTAGTTCTTAATTTCATTTCTTGCGGTGGCTTTTGGAGGAAGCTTCGTGGTGGAGTAACATTGTAAGCAGGCTTTCCCGAGCATATTAAGATAAGATTAAGTCCTTTTCTTCCTTAATTAAGTTATAGGAGCTGTAATCTTATCAAGAAAGAAGAAAGCTAGAAATCACTAGTCTCGGGGTGGTTGTTGTTGTTGGCACGTCCATAGTGAACTATTTTTAGAGTTTTATTGTAGATGAATCTTGTTGATTATTGTTATTAAGAGTTGATTTAAGTTGTTAAAAGTGTTCTAGATAATTTTTTAAAGAAAGAATTAAAGAGGCTAGTCGAGAATCGATTCAAGATAGAGTTTGTTATTCATTAGTTGGTTGTTGAGTGTTGTTGTTGTTGTTTATGGGTTGTATTATGTCTTGGAGGTTTAAGGGAGTAAGAAGATTAGGGGAAATGTTGTCTGTTTCATTCTTGGACAGGGTAACTTTCGTTATACGCTTAAGAAGGCAAGTTTTTATCTAGTTGAGCAATGAATGTGAATTAAAATTGGATCGGGTTGCACTTCCACAACACATGCATTGAATATGGATAGGGTTACACGTTCTGCAACACATGAATTTCATATGGATCGGGTTGCGCGCCGCAACACATGTATTGAGACTTGGATCGGGTTGCACGCCGCAATATAATTTCAGGTAGCGCTATATTAGTAAGCTAATCAAGGCCACGATATTGTACATAGATATACATGAGGTTACGAAAGTATAAAGAGTACATGAGTATATGTGTTAAGACTTATATTAATAGGTCAGAAGTGCCAGGTTGCAATCTTACCTTTTCTCTTTACGCTATATAGTTGTCGTATTATATTTCTGCCTTACATACACAGTACATTCTTCCTATTGACAGTCCCTTTGCCTGGGGGCGCTGTGTTTCATGACATACAGGTTTAGGCAGATGAGGTGAGGACTACACACAGTAGGCTGCCTTTAGAATACAACGCTTGGTTGGTGAGCTCTATCTCTTCCTGAAGTATTGTTGAGTTAGGGTTGTATATTATATTTTGTATTGTGGGTATATCGGGGGCCCTATCCCGATTTACATACTTTGGTTCTGTCCTTAGAGGCCTTTGTAGATAGATCCTGTGTACAATCTAGTTATGTCTTGTCAGTTGTGATGTTGGCTTCGTAGGGGCTTATACATATATATATGTATATATGTTCTATGAGTAGTTATTATAGAGACGTAGGTTGAACCTATGGCCAAGTCTTTATTTATGCATGATGTCATATTACAGGTTGGCCTTGTTGGCCTTACTTATGTTTCGAGACATAGATGATGCGAGTTACAGTTTGGTTCGCTCGGCCCTAATCAAGTATCGGGTGTCATTCATACCTCACCAAGGTTGGGGTGTAACAGAATGGTATTAGAGCAGGTTTGTCCTAGGGTTGTCTGCAAAGTAGGGTCTTGTTTATAAATGTGTTGCGCATCACGCTATATAAACAAGAAACTACAGGGCATTTAGGAGTTGGTCATTCCTCTTTCTTGACATTAGATCGTGCCATAGAGCAGAGTCGGAGGGAATAGGATTCTTGACCATTGATTTATATTGTGTACAGCGATGCCTATAACCAGGAAAGCTTCAGCTAGCCAGAGAAGGAAAACAGTGGTTAATGAAAGTACGAGTAGAGCGCCAGCAGCTAGTGAGGGCCAGAGTAAGACCCCGAGGAGAGCTGCCACACCCTCACATAGTTCTCCGACTCCGCCAGCACCAGAGGAACTGAGGAGGGACCCAATACCCCCAGTTTATCCACCTGTGGTTCATGATGAGGACATGGACATGCAGAGTGCAGTACGGTTGTTGACCATATTAGTGGCCGCTCAGGCCCAGAAGCAGGGTTCGAGTTATGGTGGCAGGGCCGTTGGTGCCAAGGTTCGAGATTTTATTAATTTAGACCCTCTAGAATTTTTTGGGTCAAAACCAGAGAAGGACCCGCAAAATTTTATAGATGGGATGCTGAGGACGTTGCGGGTGATGCATGCTTCAGACACTGAGTCAGTGAAGTTAGCTTCCTATAGATTGCGGGATGTTACTGTTCACTGGTATGGACCTGGGTGTCATCTAGAGGGATTAATGCACCCCCACCCATATGGCGGGAGTTTACAGATGCCTTTCTTCGATATTATTTGCCACCGAGGTTCGTCGGGTGAGAGTAGACAGATTTAGACTCTTAGGTAAGGGAACAGAAGTGTGAGGGAGTATAGTCTCCTGTTTGACTCTTTTTTCTAGGTATGCTCCCACTATTTTAGCAGAGATAGAAGATAGAGTGCATCGGTTTGTGGCGGGACTCGAGCCGTGATACGCTCAAATTACACCTTTTAATAGCGTAAAGCAGGCGATGTCAAATATAGTAACCCAACGAGGTCGGGGTCGAATCCCACATAGAATATAATGTGAAAAGTTTACTAAATAGATATTAAACTAATCTTGCGTTCCTAGTGTATTCCAGAAAAAAGGTTTTATAGTTGATTTGGGTTGTGGACTAATTTAAAATGACTAGAAATATAAAGTTGTAAATATATGGGTAAAAAGAACCAAGGTTGTGTCCCCGTCAGATAAAGTATATGATCATGGGTATCGATCTTGATATACTTCTAATGGATCGTTTATATGGATGCACTTAACCTCTACATGAATCTAGACTATTTCTCAATAAGAAAAGATTATTTCTTTCTATGCTTTTTCCAAAGATAAGAAAATATGCATGAAGAACGGTTAATTATGCCAAGTAAATTCCTCTTATTCCTAAGTGAATTTATTAAACAAGGTTTAAAGCCTTAAGTTCTTGTTATTTGTTCTTACCTAACCTTAGTTATTTTCCCAAATAACCCAAAGTTGATGGCGTTAGCTAATGTTTGCAACCACTAACTGTATGATGAAAACGAAGAACAAATAAACCCTAACAATCCATTATGCATATATCATTCACGATCCTCAATCACAAAACACCCATCCTTGGGTTCACAACCTTAGTAAAGGTGCTTAGCTACTCATGGCAACAAGAAAACAATAAAAGATTGAAGATTGCATAATTGAATTTTGTATTGAACTTACGAATAAAACTTGAAAGTAAATGAATGTATTTGTCTGGAAAATCTTCAAAAGTAATAACAACTCAAAAGTAATTACTACAAGTCTAAAACTCCAGATTATCTGAAAAATAAAACCTAAACAGGTATTTATACAAGTTAAACTTGGAATAATCAATCCCACCCCTGCCTTTCTTCGTCATTCCCCCTATCTCACGACCTTATTCCATTTCTGCCATTGTTGGAGCTCCGATGAGCTCATCTAGCTTTCTTGTTCATCTGCACACCCTCATGCCTCTTCATCTTCTTTCTCCTTCCTTTTTCCCTTCTCCTTCATATTTTTATTTTTTGAACTTGTGCTAGTAGCCCCATCACCCTTCCACCGTGATATACAAAAGAAATAGCAAAAGGCTTTTTGATTTTTCATCAAATTTCAAACAAGCAAAAAATGGGAGTTCCTTCGTCTTTGATTGTTTGTGTTTTTGTTGGAGCTTTTTTCATTTCAATGGATGGAGCTTCCTGCCGCCGTTAATGGAGTTTTCCGGCAACTAGATTTGGATGTTGCCATTTTTGGAGGCCCGTCTGATTTTTCGAAAAGAAAAAACATTAAGTTATAATAAATGATAATTAATTATGAAACCAATAACAAAATGACACTTTTAGAAGATATAAATATTGGTGGTACTGTCAGTGGCGGGGGATATGGTGTTTCCAATGAGATGGGGTGGTGGAGTGGTTTCGTAATGAAGAAGATATAATTATTGAAGGATTTTAATGGTTAATTAGGGATTAATTAGTGTAATATAATTAACAAAAGAAAAATTAAATGAATAAAGAAAAGCAAAATAATATAGAACTGAAATTTAGAAGATTTCCGACGTGGCGGGAGTGTGTAACACCTTCCTTTGTGCAACTAATTATATGTGTATTAGGGAGGCATTTAATACACTTTTTAGATGGTTAGGGGGTAATAGGTCACCCGATTAGTTGGAGTGTGAACTCGACTTTTTGGGTATAGTTCTGGGTGCAATCTATATATTTTGCCAATAAAATATGTCAATTAAACTATAGAAATGAAGGATGTATAGTATATGAAAGTCTGGATCATAATGAAACTTTTTAAAGCAAACTTTTTGAGGGAGATTATGAATAACTAATTTTACGAAGTTCCACATTAAGTTAGACTTTTTCCTTACAAAAGTGAAAAGTAATTTAAAACTTTAAAAGTGACAAATATTTCAGACAAATTTTCTTTCAATAAAGTGACAAATAAGAAAGACCCATAGAAGTATCCGAAAAAGAAAAAAACAAATTGGAAAAACTCTAAAATACGTTAAGCTGTTACCTAGGAAATTTCACACCAAAGAGTTTCAACTCCAAAAGCAAAGACCAACACTTCTTCCCCGCGGCGGCAATTTGAAAATTAAATAAAATTAAAACTTGTCAAGAAAGACACTTGCCACGTTACCAGGGGCGTATGTAGCACATTGGGTGGGGGTTCAATTGAACTCCAAACTTTCGACACGGAATATAAATTTATGTGTAAAAATATATCAAAATTCTGATAATAGTAGATGCGTAACCCCCATAACTTTTAAATAAATGGTTTATACGATAAGAATGTTAAAAGGTTGAACCCCTAAAGTTTAAATCCTGGATCCGCCTCTGCACGTTACACTTAAACAAAAGCCGAGGTGGTCCCCACTGTTGAATGCACGTGAAGCGCAAGGCTCGGTTGAAACCACCGGCTGCGCATAGTGGCTAGGTGGAGCCATGTCAAAAAATTACAATGTATATATAAGATTAAATTTAGGCCTTAAATTTAACTTCAATCACAATAAAATATGATGAAAACAGAGGTATTAGTGATGAATATTCGTGATTACAACTCTATTCATCTCTCCTGAATTTTCTCCGTGATTTAGCCATGAGTTTACAAAAATATTCGAGATATTTCTTGATCACTTTGTGAATATTCCTGGAATTTATGTGATACTCGAGATGCATTTTCAAGGGAGTAATCTCTTCACATAAGCGTCAGCTAAGGTTTAGGATAGAATGGCTTCCAAAAAACTCTCGCGGACCTTAGAGCTAGAAGATAGATTGGATTCGTGTTGTACAATCATGTTTTTAGATAAAATTTCAATGTGTGTGTATATATATAAATGTTGAATCTTTTTGAATTTCTTTGTGTGTTTATGTTTTCGTAATTTGAACCCCATTAATGAAAATTTTGACTCGGCTATTAGCAGCACAACCTTGTTGATCAGAGAGTGCACTGCAGTTTCCGTTACTGCGAGTGGTTCTCAACTTACATTGCTTTCGAAACTTCCGCTCTAGTCGTTATCGAAAATTCTGTTTTACTAAATTTCCAATATATTACGCGCTGGCAATCCAATTTTGACACTTGACTTTTCTTATAATTCTAGAACCCTTTTAGCTTTTTTTCTTTTTTCTTTTTCTTCCTTTTAGGTTGAGACTATTGAACCTTTTATTTTATCGGTTGCTGATTTGTAAGGTAATAATAATATAATATAAAAACGAAAAACATAAAGTTTGACATGTCACTATACTTGTAAAAACATGTCACTATACTTGCAATTTCTTTTAGAAACTTCCTTCATAAAACATCCGAACGGGTATGATCATAATATAGTCAAATTAGCTTTTGTATGGTTTGAAATTGAGAAATCTTATCCTCTGCTAAAAATTTGGTCTAATATTATCTCAATCGTTAGAAAAATATGTCGTTTTTTTATTTAATCCATTATGAAAAGTTAAGGAGTAAATTAGGATACTTTTCTTTGAAGAATTTAGACACGTGAAGTCCACTCAGTTATAAATATGACACAAGTTGCAATTTCAAAGGTATGAATGGTCGACGAATATAATGGATGGCATAATTGAACAATTTTTAAATATTACCAAATTTAGACCTTTTCACTTAACCAACAGAGTATTCTCCAACATGCAAAAAAGAAATCTATGAAAAAAATAAAATTTCCCATACATGATGCATTTTTTCTAGTATTACCGTTAAATAGCTTTAATTGGATAATCAATACTTAACTAGTGCTTTCAAATATGAGCCCTCAAAAATTTAATGAGACAAGTCGTAAGCTAGTATCATTGAATGCAAAGTTATCAAGAACGTGTGTTTTGTTTTCCTCATTTTTTTTTTGTTTTTAGTCAAAGCTGATTGTTTAGCATGCCATTGAAAAAATTTGAAGTTCATTGCTAGTCCACGGTAGCACATTAAAGGGAAAATAAATTCATGGCAGACATATTCCACTAATTTCTTGTTAGTCACGTCATTTCTAGAGAAAGTTTAGAATTCAATTTCTAGAATCTCCAGAGTATGAAGAATAATTTTTGAATTGAATCACGTCATAGAACTAGTCATAATTCATAAATGTCATCAAACTTTCTGTTGGTGGCTCTAGTAAAGTTAACATAATGTTATTTCGGTATATTAAAAAAATATTAGTTAGGTGATTTATTTATAAATGTTTTCATGAGTAAAATTATTCGATATTACACAAAGGATCAGAATAACACTGTTATAAGAAAAACAAAAGAAATAAGGTACTAATATGTTCTCAAGCCTTTCTTTTACCTTTCCCTCGAGAAGCTCCCTTTTTTGCTCCCTTAGCTAAGAAAATAGTGTTTTCTCAAGCCTTGACTTCTCGTTTCACATAATTTCCTAGGTTATTGTAAATCATATTTCAATGTAATAATTAAAAAGAATCACGAGACGAGAAGATTTTAGGACTATATAACAACACAACTCCAACAAAAACAAATTCTTCATATAGTCTTATCCTTGAAACTCGGAATTTATTCACACAATTTCAAGTCTCACGTAATTTCTGTTCTTACCCCTTTAATATCTATTAAACCACAATTGCACATGACAAGTGTGTGTAGATTTTTCTATTTAACAGTAATCTTACTTTCGGGAAAAAAACAGTGTGATTTATTTAAAAGGGGAAGGGGGCTTTTGGAGAAAGTGTAAAATGTACACATAGTTTGTAATGATACTTCAATATTTAAAGGTCAAATTTGCCAACAATGTGATTATAGTACCTTAACGTTAGAAAATTCCGTCAGACACGTTGTATATTTGGATTAATTATCAATTAGCTACTCAGAGTGTATAATTTGATTATTCTTCTCAACAACTTCATTATTAAAGGAACAAGAAGGAGTATATATTTATTAATTCTTCTAGAAGTGATTAATGCAAGTGAATTAAGAAAGAATAGTTTAATGCTGTTGTCAAACAAGGCCTACTTATGAAGGAGTTTCCAAAGACCGCAGACCACTGTATCTGTCAACAGCCCACTAATACCGATTTCTTTTTTCTAATTTGACCAATATACCCAACACATGAGAAAGAACAACCAAAAGTTTTCATTTAATCGTTCAAATTCTTGAAATTTACTGACTCAACTAATTACTATTTACATTCAGTAATCACGATAATTTTTTTAGCCAAGTTTATTTTGAAAAGTGCTTCTGTGAAAAAAAGAAATTAAAAAGAAATATGTTTATAAAATAATAATTTGTGTTTGATTAATCACTTTGAGAAATACTCTCGCCAATATTAATATAACTTGTTCTCGGCTAAGATTCCAAAAGTATTTCTGGTAAAATAACTAATGTTTTCAACTTCTTAAAGATAACTTCTACTATACTAAATAAAACGCTTATTTGTTTTTTCTAAAAACTTGATCAAACACCTCACCTTTCTAAAATAAACACTTTTAGCTTTTCAGAAACTTAGCCAAACCAGAGCAATGACTTTACCTCAAAAAAATACCATATATGTATGACGAATAAATTTCTAATTCGATAAATCAAATGAATTTAAATAAGTTTTTTGAATTCTAAAATCAAACTTCAAATACTGAATCCGCCTCAACCACCCCACCCTCCAAAATAAAAAATATACAATCAGTTATCCACATGATTTATAAAAACTAAAATAAAAGGGAAAAAAACAAAACAAAATGATGAAATTTGAAAACCACCCAGCCCACTCCCTCTCTCTATATATTGCATCAATGCCAAAGCCAGCACACCAACATAGACAACTCAATTAAGGAACATAATACATAGTAGCAACATGTTTTTCTTTTCTCTCTAGTTATTTCCACCTCTCTGTCACCTTTTTTGTACTTCCAAAAGGAAGAAAAAAAAGAATTCAAGAATACATATATTAGTATAAGTAAATACAAAAGATAGAATTTTGGTTCCATTTTGGTTAATGGGTTCACTTCCAATTGCAGTTTCTGGGACCACTGTCCAAGGTGGCAGTTGTAGGTGGTGGTGGTGGTGTAATAACAGTAACAACACTGCTAAGAGTTGTAATAATAATAGTAATGGTGTTCGTGGTAGCAATGATCGTTGTGCAAATTCTTCAGCTTTTGTGTTCTTTATGGTGTCATTTGTGTGTCTAGCTTCAATTGCTGGAATTTATTGTAGACTTTTACTTCCACCAAATGTACATACAACACTTTCTAAATTGGGTTGTAATGAAGACAATGAAGGTTCTTGGTCAATTGGTGTTTACTATGGTGATTCTCCTTTTAACCTTAAACCCATTGAAGAGGTAACTTTTCTTCTTTTCCTTTTTTTTTTTTAAGCTTCTTTTTTTGGTTTTAAAGATTCAGTTTTTATTTTATCTGGTTTGGGGTTCTGGGATTTGTTGTTTTAAGTCTTTTAAGTTGAGATTTTGGGTTTTATGGGGTTTTATCAATTGGGAAAATAATAGAGAGTGGGGGGATAATTATAACTAGAGATTGAATGCATCATGTGATTTGTGTTCAAAGATTTACTCTCTTCATCCAAAATTAGTTAAGTTGTCATGTTTCGCTTCTGGAGAGTCAAACTATTTGAATTTTGACAGAACATTTTAAAAGGTATTTTCTTCACCAAATTGACATGAGAAAAGTTGCAACGGTATATTACTTTTCGGGTAGTTTTTGAATATCTAAATTTTAATGGTAAAAAATCTAGTTGATCTAATCCAACTTAGCTTAGTCAAGTTGACTCTCTCGAGAAGCGAAACATGACAACTAATTTGAGACAGAGGGAGTATTGTTTTTGCTGGGTCTAAAAATTACTTGGTTTGTGAGAATTTCATGATTATTGAATTTTGTGTCTGGAAATGTTTTTTCAGGCAAATGTTTGGAGGAACAAGAGTGCAGCATGGCCAGTGGCAAATCCAGTTGTCACTTGTGCTTCAGCTTCTGGGGCTAGTTTTCCTAGTAATTTTGTTGCTGATCCTTTTCTTTATGTTCAGGTAACCATTTTTTTTTTTTTTTTTTTTAAGGTTTTATTTTCTTATTTAGCTTTTATTGCTTGATCTTAGTTAGAAAGTATACTAGTAAGTAGTAATAATATCTGCTAGCTTTTGTTACTCTGTGATGGATTATCTTTGTTATATTTATGATATGCAAATAACCGAAAGCATATAATCCGGTTGGTGAAAGTATGATGGCTTGTTTGAAAGTTCATTTGATGAGACTTTTGTGGAGGAGTATTTAACTTTAATCCTCTATTATCATCTTCTTTTAGAGATTTGATGTGACGATTATGGAATCATGTCAGCTTAATCACCATCCTGAAACAGATAGATTATTTAAATTGGCTGATGATGTCACATGATCTGTCATTTAACGTTTCCTCTTGGTGAGGAATCCTGGTGGGAAGGAGGGAAATTTTTAGTCTAGTCCAAGTAGGTTGAGTCATAGAGAAGATAGGGATGGGAAAGGTAATATTTTAGTTCCTTGACATTATCCTTTTGGCTCTTTTGTATGTTGCTTTCCTTGGTTATGCTTATTATTCTGCTCAGTGTGGGGCGTAGCCCATCCGCTACGCCCCTGAGTTATATGTGCAAAAACATGACTGCTCACCAATTTTCCTGATAGAAAAAGCACGTCTGTGTGCGAGGACCATTTCTAATTTTGCATGGTTGTACTAAACAGGCTTTTTGTCTTAATTACGAGTAACATGGTTGGCTTTGGTTATATTCCTAGTAAGCACTTGAAACCGTTTTGCAATTATCCTTCAGAGGCATCAAGTCCAATTTTCTTCAGTAAAATGAAAAAGAAAAGAGAAACCACAAATATGCAATTGTGACGGGAAAAAATTGAGTTGAGTCTGTTATAGATGATATAGCGTTTTGATGGTGGGCTCATTAGTCTATAGGGTGCAGAAATGGTATAGACGAAAAACTAACTCAATAGGCTTATCTTCTACTCCACGAATAGACTTTATAAGAATTAGAGCGGTCAAGTAAAGGTTGCTTCATCAAAAACTTATTTACAATCAAAACTAGGATTTTTGAGTTCCAGTTATATTCTAGATATATTTTTTTCTTGGATGTAGCATTACACATCTGAAAGTTACGTCATATATATGACTTGTCTAACTGTGGTGCTATATGATATTTTATGTTTGAACTATTTTAACTGGGGTGTTTGGTTGTGCTACAATCTTTAAATTCCTCTCATTTAGTTCATACAAGATCTTGATCGTTATTTTTCTGTTTGGTTACGTTATTCAGGGAGAAATCCTTTACCTATTCTTTGAAGCAAAGAATTCAATCACAATGCAAGGGGATATTGGAGTAGCAAGAAGTACTGATAAGGGAGCAACGTGGGAGCAGTTGGGTGTTGCTCTAGATGAAGACTGGCATCTCTCCTATCCTTATGTCTTTGACTATAATGGCAATGTAAGATCTTTACTTCCTGAACTATTTATACGTGGGCTGTTTTCTTTTTTGACCCGTCGGCCAAAATTAATTACGGACGCTAGCCAAAATATACAATACCTATACACTGATTGTGTATATTTTTTGTATATTTATTCTTAGTGTACATTATGTAACGAAATTTTGTCTGGAACAACAATGTTATACTTGCTACATCAATGTCCTCAAGTTTGGTTTGTACTATGTACAAAGCTTAATGTGGTGAAATTAGATTATAGAAGAGTATGGAGGGAGGGAAAGGACTTAAGAATAATGAACGTGGAGGTATCGTGTGACAGGCCTTTTAGGCAGCATGTGTGAATGTGATCTCATCTTCATGCTTGCATTCTGAATGACTCATGAATAGGCAGGATATTCTGATGCAGACGTAAAATTCCTAAACAGTCTCTATCAGTTGATTTTGTGGTCTTTAAATCGTCTTTTAACCGTTAGGTTCTCGCTTGTTGCCTGCAAATGTTAGTCTTGCGATATCATTAAAGCCTATATTGCTTGAAGCCGTGATTAATACTTCTTTCATCTATATTATTTTGTGCAGACGTATATGATGCCTGAGGGCAGTGCTAAAGGGGATCTTCGTCTTTATCGAGCTGTAAAGTTTCCTACGGAATGGAAACTGGAAAAGGTCATAATGAAAAAGCCGCTTGTTGATTCTTTCATCATTCAACATGATGGGAAGTACTGGCTTTTTGGTTCAGATCACAGTGGAATTGGTGCCAAGAAGAATGGTCAGTTGGAGATTTGGTATAGTAGCTCACCTCTTGGTCCATGGAAACCGCATAAAAAGAATCCTATCTACAACACTGACAAGAGCAAGGGGGCCCGCAATGGAGGTAGACCGTTTTTATACGATGGACATCTTTATCGTGCTGGTCAAGACTGTGGTGAGACATACGGGCGACGCTTACGTCTCTTCAGAATAGAAGCTCTGACTCCTACTGAATACAAAGAAGTTGAGGTGCCTTTGGGCCTTAAGGAATCGATGAAGGGACGAAATGCCTGGAACGGTGCCCGCAGTCATCAACTTGATGTGCAACAACTAAGCTCTGGGGAGTGGGTTGCAGTTATGGATGGGGACCGAGTCCCTTCAGGAGATGTAAATCGACGGTTTATCTTTGGGTTTGCATCAGTTTTAGGTGTTGTAATGCTGGTTATACTGTTCGGTATGTTACTAGGAGCAGTAAAAGGATTAGTTCCCTTAAGTTGGTGCCCTCACAATATTGGAAAGAGGAGCGATGTGCCATTTGATTGGGAAAGATCGAGCCTTTTATCTAATAGAATGAGACTATTTTGTAGTCGTTTGAACAGAGCAAGCTCGTCTCTCCGCGCCCGAATAAAGCCAAAAACATGCAGTGGTGGGTTCGTTCTTGCTTTAATATTTCTATCAACTGTGGTGTTAATGTGCACCGGAGTTAAATACATTTACGGAGGAAGCGGGGCCCAGGAAGCTTACCCGTTGAACGGTCAATACTCTCAGTTCACTTTATTGACAATGACCTACGATGCTCGGCTTTGGAACTTGAAAATGTATGTCAAGCATTACTCAAGGTGTTCCTCGGTCCGCGAGATTGTTGTAGTGTGGAATAAAGGCCAAGCACCAGAATTAAGCGAGCTCGATTCAGCAGTGCCAGTGAGGATAAGAGTAGAGGAACAAAACTCGTTGAACAATCGATTTAAGTTGGATCCTTTGATAGAAACACGAGCAGTTCTTGAGCTTGATGATGACATCATGATGCCTTGTGATGATGTTGAACGTGGATTTAAGGTATGGCGAGAGCACCCTGAGAAAATCGTAGGGTTTTATCCTCGTCTTGCAGATGGAAACCCGTTGAAGTATCGGGCCGAGAATCATGCTCGTGAGCACAATGGATATAATATGATTCTGACTGGAGCCGCCTTCATGGATAGTAAAATGGCTTTTGAAAAATACTGGAGCAAAGAAGCAGAAGCAGGTAGGGACATAGTGGACAAGCTTTTTAATTGTGAGGATGTGTTGTTAAACTACTTGTATGCAAACGCGAGCTCTTCTAGTACAGTTGAATACGTTAAACCTGCATGGGCAATCGATACTTCAAAGTTTTCCGGTGTTGCAATTAGCCGGAATACGCAGACTCACTATGGACTCAGAAGCAGTTGCCTCCAAAGGTTTTCAGAAATGTACGGAAGCATATCGAGTAGAAAATCAGAATTTCACCATCGAAACGATGGGTGGGATGTATAGCAGGGAACAAAGTTTCTCGCATCATAGTTGAAGTTAGTGGTTTTCATTTTTTTTTTCTTTTTTGATCTTCCTTTTTTTGTTGGTATAATTTTGGTTTTGTGATTTTGGTCAGCTTTGTTTACCTCCTGCTGTGAATTTTTCTTTGGGAGGACTTCAACTTTTGTCAGTCAAATGTACATTAGTTTAGATGCATAAGTTGATAGTTCCTTGTTGTCCTTATATCAGATTTTAAGATATATACTTTCACCAACATATATTTGTGATATGATTTGAATGCAAAGCAATACAGTTTCTGTTGAACAACTTATGAGGATCTATCATTCTATCTACCTCACCCAAAAGCTGCCCCTTCTGTGAAGATGGTTAACCAAAAAGATAGAAACTGAAGGGTCGAATGTTGTGTTCTTTACTTTGATTATGCTTTGGTTCATTTTCAGCCCTTGTTTCCTCATGCTAAAGTACTTAAGTATGAGAGATATGTGGGACATAATTCAGAATGTTCTTCCATTAATTTGGTCACAAAAACAAAATATCTTGTCATTATTGGCTTTCCCTTTTCTTCTGCTCTCCTCTTTCCATAGAAGGAGCTGGTTGTGTGTGTGTGTGGGGGGGGGGGGGGGGGGGTGTTGCGAGTTTATGTGCTTGTGGTCGATAACTATCATCTCGTTAGACCTTAACCATTGGTATCATACTTTGTGAAGTCTCTCTAACTTGGGGTAACTTATGGCCGAACTATTGGTATAGCTAATTCATGTGCTTGAAGTTGGCTAACTACCATCTCCTCAACTTCAAGCCTGTTAACTCGCTTTTTCTCTATGACGGGAAATGTTGCTCATATCTGTGCCTAACACCCTTATTGAAAAAGAAGAAAATTTTCTCTTTTTTGCAATAGTGGATTTTTTCCTCATCTTTTCCATTGGAAATCCAGTTTCGTGATTGAGTTTTCCCATTCTCCTCAGGCCATATATATACATAGATTTTGTGATTTGATCTGTTTTGGAAAGAGTAGAACAGTCAAGGACTTTCTGTGGAATTAGAACATTTCACTAAGTTATTTAGGTAGAATTATAACCACCAGGCTATATGTCTAATCTCTCCTTAATATAGGCTTATAGCATTGTTTATTTGCTAGGAAGATCCAGATGGTATTGCCATTGTGTTGGCAAAAGACTTTTGCTGACAGTGCTTCAATTGATAATCTGCACACAAAAAATTATTTGATGATCAGTAGAAGTTTTATTTGCTATGCTTAGCCTCGAGCAAAAGCTAAAATGGATTGACAATTACACAGGGACATTACAATAATCTTTTTAAAAAATCACACTGGCGAAATCATGATTATATACAAAGGGATAAAAAAAAATGTTACCCTTGAAATGAACGTGTGATCTAAAACAACTTTTGAACCCTCTGCGACTACACTATACTTTTTCCTTGTGTAACAAAGTTTTCATTATAATCAGCGGCTTATTTATAACCCAAAAAAAATCTAATTTTTGCCTGAAGCATTCTTAAACAAAAAGATTCAATCTCTTTCTCCAAGCTAGCTCCGCCCCCAATGCCGCGTGACATGGGAGATTTTGTTTTTATTTTTCTTTCTTTTGAGGAACGTTCATATTACAGTACTATAATCTAGTCAACTTAATTGGCATCATATATATATATATATATATATATATATATATATGTATTAACCGTCAGAAAAAAAAATTAGCATTTTCTAAGAGAACGTATAACTATTGACTACCAAAACTTAGGTTGCCCTGTGTTTTGGCAAGGGCATCAAAGAAAAAATCATAGTTCAAATTACAGTAGCCATTTTCAATCTCTATAATTGAAAAGTAGCTACTATTAACTGGAAACTTACGTCAATAACTATTTTTCTAAGAAGGGCTAGAGCGTGGCCAATTGATGCTATTTCTACGATTTCTTCTCATTTGCATAAACTTTGACTGAAAAAGTTTTCCCAGTGAAAGACAACAGAGATATAATGTAATAATCAATACATGAGCAAACTTGATTCGGATATCACCGATTTAAAAAAACATATGGATAAAGAAGAAAAAAAGGATGCTATAAGAACTATGTGGTTTGTGTAATGTCCAAAAGCTTAAATGTTTCCCATCCACGTTGTCGTGCATGTGTGTTGATTGAGGGAATATATAAAAGAAGCATAGGGAATGTGGGAAGGAAAAAATGTAGGCTCTATGTGTGTGCAAATGGGACCTAAAAAAATGTTTGTGGTGCTCCACGAGCCCCAACTATAGTCCCCTTTTGACAGCACATTTGACAATTGACGTAATACACTCTTGACTCCTTTGGGTCCATGGCATAAATAGTGTTATCTACTAGTTCAACTGAATTTAATAGTTTTAGCTAATCAGATTTTATATATGTATTAAAAAATTTACAAAATATGTATATAAATATTAAATTTTAAACGTGTAACTTAAATTGTCAGTTATTTCAATAATATAGTAACTCATAAAATTTAAATTTTGAATCGGCCTTTAATAGTTATAACGTGGATATGGATGGATAAGGATAATATATTACTATCAAATCTTAAGTTCGATGAGTATCCATACTTTGCTTGCATATCTATCTTTTTCTGAAACTCTCGTCAAAGTTCGTTATATGACCCACCGATTCTGGACTTTTTGGCCTTCCTTGGGTCCAGTTCTTCTTTGCTTATCTTTCCATTGGACCATGTTGGTTTTGAGATTTTACTTCTTATTTAAAATTAAAATTAATACTCTTATTTGTTTCGTGTTATTTTCGATACTTGTACATGTTTTTAGAATAATATTTTTAACAAATATGTAAGGAAATTCTTTAGCGAAGTATCAAGTAATGTTGGATTACACTCCTTACTGTAAACAGTGTTTTTGCCAGTGAATGATACAATAGTGTTCCTGTTACATATTGTGATGTTTGTGACAGAGGGCGGATAAAAAAAATGACTGACAAGCTTTTGGCTAATAAATATTTGAAAAAGGGGTGCACATAACACTTTAGGCGAATCCCACCATATCGGAATGAGAAAGGAGTGTGAACAGAAAAGAAATATGTTATAAGGCATAACAAGTGTCGCGTAGTGCTCCACGAAACTATAGTCCCCTGACAGTTGACAATTATAATACATGTCATGGAGTGGGTTAGAATATATTTTCTGATCGTATCCAATTTTTGTACCAAACGACCATTTTTGGAGAGTATTACCACTAAAAATGCCAAATTTATTGCAAGTTTGTACGATGTTGTTATGTTAATTAACTAGTACTATCTTGATTCTTGGGTTGATCTTTTACATTTGACCTTCTTGGGAAAAAAAGTTGAAAAAGGATTTGGAGAAGGAACTAAGAGAGCTTATCACCTTGGGATAATTTAGACACTTGCCTCTAAAATCAAAGCTGGTCTCAAGGATAAGGGAGGTGAATTTGTCTAGGAAGATGAAGAGGTTTATCTCCTTCAAGACAAATGCCCTCAAATTATTAAACTAATTTTGTGTCCACTACCAATGAATGATCCGCCGAGAAATGAAAGAGAAGCCAAAGCGACACATCAAAGGGTGCGGTGGAATAGTTAATTTTTTTTTTACTTTTAATAAAAAAAATTGCTATTAAGAATATGAATTTTGAACAAAATTCATCGAATATCGGTTCGTGAATACACTTCAGATAAACTTTTCATCGAAAATTTTATGTTTCTGACTAAAACGTGCGTTAGAAATTCACTTTTTAGAATTCAAGACTCGGAAATAGATAGCCTTAGTAGTAAGCATTTTTATTTCTCAGTGGACCAACTTAATGTGAATCATGATTTTCAAATACAAAATACTGATAGTTAGAAAAAATATTACTAGTAATTAATCTATAGATGTATGCAAACATTCATAAAATTAGGCATTGGAAGGATGAATGTGATATGGATGAGTAGCTAACTTCATTTTAGGTATAAATAGTACTCCATAGGTAAGCCTACTGTAACATGATTAGGTAAAATACATGTCATGTTTGTACCTTTTTGAAAAAGACTAAAATAGTCATATAAGTCTATTGTGTTGCCTCGAGCAATTTCTTTCTTTTTTTAGTTTTATTTAATTTTCTTCTTTTGCCTTGTCACCTTTTATTCTAGGATACAAACTAGAGCTCGTGATCAATATTGCTTACAGTCTTATGACTTTTATGGTACAGGTTGCATTTCGTTTTTTTTCTTTTTGGTTCAATACATAATTTCTCTTCCTTCAAAATTTTGAAACGACTCTAACAACTAAAGATTCATTTCTCCACTGTTTAATTTGGTTTTATAATGTTACTTCCAAATCTTTTTATTACTATATCTTTTGCTAACAAAAATCTCATCTTGATCCTTCAGCTAGAAAAAATGGAATTACAGCTAATAGTTGTAATTTCTATCTTATACCGCCACTAGAGATGTAGGTGTCAAATACTTTTTTTTTTTTCCCTTCCCTTTATCTATTCATGGGCTTATCTCTCTCTAAGAAAAAGAAAATACCACCAGCTAATTAATAACTTTAATAAAAATGAAATGATATGACACAAGCAAGACCTTTTTGGCTTTTTGACTCATACCAAAAATTGTATATTATCGGTAATGTGCCTTATTTTTTAAGTTACTGGTTTCACTTTTATGTATAGTTACATACAATTATTGACCTAAGAATAGGATTTTTAATACTGTTATGGGGTCATTTGGTAGACGGTATAAGGCAGGATATATCGGTATTAAATTTTTGGGTTAAATTTATAGTATGTTTGGTTTGAGTTACTAATTAATCCCGGTATAAAACTATATCACAATCTTGGATAATATTATCCCATTTCCTAGGTGGTATAACTAATACCAAGCACATGCTTTGGATATACATGATATATCCCACCTTTAATCCAATGAACCAAATAAAGAACAAGTACTAAATAATCCAGAGGTTATTTAGTCCCTGGATTATAATCCCAGGACTATAATCCTAGCATAACTTTATTCGCGTACCAAACGACCACTAACGGTATAGAAGTTAATTTTAATAAACTAAATACAAGGAAAAAGAAGAGCGGTTATTCCCTGATCATACTTTGACCTCAAACACTAATACATCCTAATCTTGAGATTATTTTACTCTACCTCTCAGATGGAATAAATTAGTCCAAGGATTATAAAACTATAATCCTCGGATAATTTAGTCCTCGAACCAAACTACCCCTAATGTCCGCTATTCATTTTGGGCTCTGATTATTTTAATAAAGTTCATTAAGGTGGAATCGCTTATTTTCAAAGCTAATTAATGATAGATGAGTCATTTCTATCCCACTAAAATTGTTGAACTTGGTCAATATATCCGACCAAGTACTGACATTGTTAGGTACTAGAACTGTTTGATCTCCAAAGAAGGGAATTTGCACCAAAGCTTAAACAAATGTACTTGCACATAAAATAAAAGGAAACCAAGATTGTAAAATCCAAAAAACCCCATTATTCAGAGTTACTGGTAAACCAAATGCAATGGCAGCATACAATGTAACTGATGTCATTTTTGAAGTGACTTCCCAATCATAGGAAGCAATATCATCCTAAAAAATCATTTTTTTATACCAAAAAAAAAAAAAAAAGGTGTACAAACAGAGAGATTTTTTTTTTTTTTTTTAAAGATAGAAATCATCAAGAATTGGATTTTGTAATGAAAATGAAATGACACCCATCATTCATTTTCATGTGCTCTACTCTTCAATCCCCATATAACATATATTGTGCTATTCATTCAATGTTTATTCTGAAATCTTTATTTATCACCTTAGCTTTCTAGGGTTTAGAGAAAAGGAGAGAGAAGAAATTTAAAGCTCTCAACTTTTACATATATAAATACATATAAATATAATGGTGTCTCTCCTTTTTTCATTTTAGTAATTTTCTTTTTTGGTAATATATTTGCATGTATAAGGAATCATTTACTTTTTGGTGTCTTTGACATATGGAATTATTGCTTTATCAGGTTTGCTCTCTTAAAAAAGAAAAAAAAAGAGAGAAAGAATATATAAAGAGAATTTGATCTAATGTTTAATGGGCTTTCTTTATTTTTTGCTCTTTCATTGTTTGCTTTGATAAAAATCCAATCTTTTTGTTACATATAAACAGAAGATATATGTGTATTGTTTGAATAGAATTTGTGGGATTGTTGAAAGATTGGTTTTTTTGAGGTTGAAATGTTGGCATTGGGTGAAATGGAGCAAGAATTTGATGCAAAGTTAAATATTCAAAATAATTCAGTTAATACTCAGAGATCTAAGAGTTTTGCATTTAGAGCACCACAAGAGAATTTTACAATTCAAGATTTTGAATTGGGAAAGATCTATGGAGTTGGTTCTTATTCCAAGGTCACTTTTTTTTTCTTTCCTTATCTTTTATGCATCTTTTTCTTGTTAATTTTAAGTTGGTAGCATTCACTTTTGGTTTCTGCTTAACTATGAATATTATTGTAGCTCTATTTGTATGCTTGTGCTCTATTTTATATCATTCCTCTTGATTTGAGTTGTGGACTTGGGTTTTGCTATCATGCATAAATATATTATGTGCCTTCTTTTTTATACTTGAATGTCCATTTGAAGGATATCTGCACTTTAGAATGGAAGGACTTGGTCACTGATTTTATTTCTGTTGTCATTTTTTTACTGAAATTCCACATGGCTTCCCTTTTTTTTTTTACTCTGTTTGCAGAAATGTAGTCTCTAACACACAGAAAAATCCTTTTTAGTGGGTTTATCTTTGAAGTTTGTTCTGAATTTTCTAAGAAGCTGTTCATTTTGAAGAGATTTATACTCATAAAAGCTACTATTCATGGCATTGATGATGTTAGGGATGTCAAAAGATCATTCTTGTTTCATTTGCTTTTGGTTTGAAGAGACAATTCTCATTTGTATTAGTAGTTTGTGTAATCTAATAGATGATTTTGGCTGAGCCACAATTTTATAGTGTAACATATTTTTTGACAATCTTGGCATGTTATACACGGAATATGCATATGATTTTGTCAAAAAAAAGGGGAAGAAAAAGAAACTTTTGTGGTGTCAAATGCTTAATTATCGACATGTTAAATTGAGTTTTTACCATTTAAGTTATTTTACCTTCTATGATGTATCAGGTTGTCAGAGCAAAAAAGAAAGATACTGCGAATGTATATGCCTTGAAGATCATGGACAAAAAGTTCATCACTAAGGAAAATAAGACTTCTTATGTGAAATTAGAGCGTATCGTACTTGATCAGTTAGATCATCCCGGTGTTATCCGACTATTTTTCACCTTTCAAGATACTTTTTCACTGTGTGAGTACTTTATAATTCTTCATTTATAGTCTTTTCCTCCATTTTGTCTGCATTCTTTTTGAACTTTTGGTTTGTCTCATTTAATTGTATTTGGCTGTATTTTGAAGACATGGCTCTCGAGTCCTGTGAAGGTGGAGAGCTTTTTGATCAGATAACAAGGGTAAGTAAATAACGAACCTTGACGCTTGTACTCTTTTTGTTGTGATATGAAGTGCCACAAGTAGAACCTGATCCAAAAAGAAAAAGGGAAGTTCCTATAAACCAGTGAACCTTTTTCTGAATATTACAAATCTGGATACTGTACTTCGTTGAATGAAAGCTGAATTTGTTGAGTTCCTCATTGTTAGATATTCTGCTCATCCAACATAGCCTGAAATGTAGCCATCAAAAAAGTTTCTAGTTTATATTTCTTGATATTTTGAAAGAGGTGTTTGTTGCTGTGTTATTCTTTCCAACTTCCCAAAAGAATGAACATCTTCACAAAATTTCCTCTATATTGTGTTTTTTCCCCATCTGTCGAGTCCCACATCGGTGGGATGAGGAGAATTTTGACTCTTATATGGTCTTGGGCAATCCTCCCCTCAGGAGCTAGGAGTTGAGTTAGGCGCAAGGTCCATTTCTTTAACATGGTATCAGAATCAGTCCCATCCCAATTCATAGTTTATCGATATTGGACCCCCATATTAAATTGTCCACGCCCTAGATGTCCGGCCCTGGGTGTGAGGAGGGGGACGGGTGTCGAGTCCCACATCAGTGGGATGAGGTGAAATTGGGCTCCTTATATACTCTTGGGCAATCTTCACCTCTTGAGCTGGCTTTTAGGGTTGAGTTAGGGCCAAGGTCCTCTTCTTTAACACTGTCGAATTTCATGAATTTATCGAAAACGTTTCCGTCGTTTCTTCAAAGTAGTTCCATTCTCTAAAGTTTGTGACTGCTTGTATCTTACCTTTTCAAAATAAAGTAAGTTTGCGGTGACTTGTATGATGTGCTGCTATTCATGTTTGATTGGCTAGCAAGAGTATCATGTCCAATGTACTTTTCAATTTGATGGGTGCAGAAAGGCCGTTTGTCTGAAGACGAGGCACGGTTTTATGCAGCTGAAGTTGTAGATGCTCTTGAATATATACATAGTATGGGATTGATTCATCGAGACATTAAGGTATTTCACAAAGTGGACGGTTATGTGAATAATATAATGGCGAATAATGTAATGGCAGGGGGTAATTCTGACAGTTCGCTTATTGGCAGCCAGAGAACCTGCTTCTTACTTCAGATGGACACATTAAAATTGCGGACTTTGGCAGTGTAAAGCCAATGCAAGATAGCAGAATAACTGTCCTTCCAAATGCGGCATCAGGTAATTATTGCTTTATGTGAGGACACTCTCCCTAAAATGGACTTTTTTTCATTCTTGGCCCATCGGCCGAAATTAATTACGGACATTAGCCAAAATATACAAAACCTATACATTGATTATGTATATTAAATGTATATTATTGGATGTTATATGTATATTTCGTGTATTCAATATCCATATTTTATGTATATTTATACTTAATATACAAAACCTATGCACTTGTCAGCTATTATTCTTTGAGCAGTGCAACAATAATAATCCCTTATTTTATTTTTTTGAGATGGAGTGTTGTCTTCCTCGTTATTGAATCAGTGGTTGTTCTTTTATCCAGATGACAAAGCCTGTACTTTTGTGGGAACAGCCGCTTATGTCCCTCCTGAAGTTTTAAATTCTTCTCCTGCAACTTTTGGGTATGAACTCTATGCTTGCAAAAGCCAAGTCTTTTTCTTCTTTGTGTTTTATTAGACATATGTTGTAGGTCCATATCTGCATGTTTTGCTCCTTTTAAAATTTTTACAACTCCTTCATATTAGCTTCTTCATTTCGAATCGTATTTGTCTAACATCATTATTTGTTTTGGACATGTCCTTGCAGAAATGACCTTTGGGCACTTGGCTGCACATTGTATCAAATGCTTTCTGGAACTTCGCCATTTAAAGATGCCAGTGAATGGCTCATCTTCCAAAGAATCATTGCTAGAGATATTAGGTTTCCAAATTATTTTTCAAATGAAGCCAGAGATCTTATTGATCAGCTGCTGGTAAGCTATTATTTCGTATTTAATATTCACTTCCATCCTGCGCTTCCTCTTTTTGCTTTCCCTATTATTTTAGCTCTTTTTATTTTTTACGTTTTATACTTTATACTTCTCCATTTGACTGAACTCTTATCTTTAAATTTTATTGCTGCTAAACAGTGTATTATCTCTACTTTAAATAATAATCCTGTTTGAAGTGAGGGATGATCAGATTTGTTGGCGAAGTTATAATATTCCTGATCAAAGTTAAAGCTAATTTGTTCTTTGTCGTGGAGCATATATTTGTCTATTGACCTATATTTCTCTTGTGAATGAAACGGGGAATAATCCCTGCAAAGTGATTTTTACTTGAAATAGGTATAAAAGATACAATTTTATACCTATTTTATAATCTGCAATGGATACTTATTATGAATAAGCAAAAGAAGCGCATTGGAATGATTATTCTCTAATGTACTTGTTGTATCATGTTTCCTCTGCACTGTCCAGCATGGCTGTCGTACAGTGAGTTATATCATATGTAAAATCATCACCAAAAATATACCATCGTAGCTGTAATGATACATGACATATACCTTTCGTATTTTATGACCCAGTGCATCTATGACCTTTTCTGCGTTATAGGATCCATACTTATGGTGTAACACTGAGTAACAAGAAACCTGTTTTTGAGCTTTAGGTCTGATAAAGCTAGCTTCTTACATAAGGAGGACAAAACATTTAACGTTGGCTTGATTGATTAGTGCCAATGCTCTGAGGGTGGGAATGTAGAAATCTCTTTTGTCTTTTTTTGAGAGATACGAAAGCTAAGAGTTTTGTGGAGAGCATAGTTGTTTTATGTTATTTATAAGTCGTTATCAGGCTTAACTTAATTCCTTTTCAATACAATATAGTTTTTCAACATTCAAAATTATGAGGCAGAAGCTTAGTCCTCCATGTGCTGGATTGCAAGTGTAGTTTCGCCCGATAAAATTTTTGATTACTTGCAGCTATTATTAGCCAGTACTTGAAAATAAAGTCGTTGGTCTATGTTGGGCTAAAGAGGCAAGGAACAATTGCAATATCATAACGAAACTCCTTTATTTTCCCCTTAGCCTTTGCAGAGTGGCGGGAAGGGAAGGAGTTTTTACGTATTTCTGTATTCTAGTGGTAAGTATGGAAGGAATGACTGTTTTATCATAATAAGAAATCAATCCATGATTTCAAGGAGATGTAGTCGATATCTCAAGAGCAGAGCCTGTGTGCTAATTATTGTGAGCAACTTGTTACGTTGTCTTTCATGAGTTGCTATGAAGTTTCAGGTTATAGAACTTTAGGTTGGTCACCCAAAGGCGTGTCCTAGTGATCAATGAAATGGGTTGAGAACCATGAAGTCTTAGGTTCAATTCCCAGCTGAGACGAAAACACTAGGTGATTTTTTCCCATTCATCCAACTCTTGTTGGACAGAGTAATCCAGTACCTGTGCTGGTGGGCGGTAGCAGGTATCTCATGGAATTAGTCGAAGTACGCATAAACAGGCCTGGACACCACCTTTATCATAAAAAAAGAACTTTGGGTTAGTTGGAGTATGTATGCTGGTATGATATATATCTTCGTATTAATGGTCCTTGTTCTGCTGACTGACTGATGTAAATGAAAAAACAACTCAGGATATTGATCCTAGCAGAAGACCGGGTGCTGGACCTGATGGTTACGCTTCACTGAAAAATCATCCATTTTTTAATGGGACTGATTGGGAGAATTTGAGGTCACAAACCCCTCCAAGGCTTGCTGTGGAGCCAAAAGTATGTCATTATTTTACTTGCCCCAGCTTATAGTTCTTTGCCGATTAAACAGTCCTATCATTATTGAAGCACTATTTGAATCATTCAGGCCCCGTCAACTCATAGTAGTGGTGACGAACAAGATCCTTCATGGAATCCGTCGCACATTGGAGATGGTTCGGTTAGACCTAACGATGGAAATGGTGCTGCTCCATCAACTTCTGAAGCTGATAGCATCACCCGGCTTGCATCAATCGACTCTTTTGATTCAAAATGGTAGGTTAATGAGCTTCTGCGGACCTACATAATGAAAAACATTCCAGAATATATCGTATGCAGTCATCTTGTTATCCTTTTAAATAGAGTTTCCTAATTCCATAAGGGCCAAATGCTCTCTTCCCTTTGATAACTAATTCGCGTTGACTTTTTTCATGCGATGGCATCAATAGGAAGCAATTTTTGGATCCTGGTGAATCCGTCCTTATGATCTCGATGGTGAAAAAGATACAGAAGCTCACAAACAAGAAAGTTCAGCTAATCCTAACAAATAAACCAAAGTTAATTTATGTAGATCCCTCAAAGTTGGTAGTCAAAGGGAACATTATATGGTCCGACAATCCTAACGATCTTAGCATTCAAGTCACAAGCCCTTCACAGTTCAAGATTTGTACTGTTAAGTCCGTTTACTTATCTAATTGGTATTCATTTTTTTGTTACTTTTTGCCAAGACATCTGGAGTTTAACTAGTTTATGCTATCGTTTATACAGCCAAAGAAAGTTATGTCATTTGAGGATGCTAAAAACCGAGCACAGCAGTGGAAAAAGGCGATTGAAGCTCTCCAGAACCGGTGATTCTGGTCTTTTTGTTGTTATGACTGCACATTCTTTGCAAACGTAAGGATATTGTAGAGCGAACGGGGATCCAGAAACAGTTGGATGCTCCCAAAGGATTTTTATTAAAACTACTCAATTTTACAGCTTTACTCTAGTAGAAAATTTTCACCTACACTTATTTTCCTTGGATGAAGCTCACTACAGTTACACAATCACATTTGTATGTTACAGACTTGTAAAGACAGATTTTAATTGAAAGAACTTGGTGAGCTGATTTATCAGCTATTTTGCTCCCTATTATTTTATTTACATTTATTCGTTATTAGACATTGTTGGTTGGTTGGCCCTGTAGATTATAAAGGTTATATCAAGTTACACCCCGTCACACGCAATCCCCCCTCCCCCCAAAGAAATCATATATTGTACTTCATTTAGGTCATCATCTGTCCATAAGAGTTGACATGATCATTACAATCCAATTTGAGACTCCTTATACCAAAGAAACAGAAAATTTGGCTAAGAATAACAGAACTAAAAGTTCTAGGTATATGTACAGAGATAAATTGGATAAATACATGTCGTTTGGTAGGATGCATTAGAAAAATTAATGTATACATTAGTTTTGTGTATTTCCCTTGTTTAGTACATTTTTTCAACCTATGCATACTAATGTAAGTATTAGTTATACACCCTATTTGGTATTTGTTACGCCTCGTACTTTCGTACGCTAAGTTACGTAGTAAGTTAATCGATATAAGATCGGAGGACAAAATTATCTTTAAGATTAAAAGTGCTTAAACCATGTTTAACAAGTGTTAAGTAAGTGCCGTGAAGATTAGAGATCAAATGAATCGAAAGGATTAAGATTCGTCGAAATCCCATGATTGGTCAGAAGTTACGGCAGGATTTGGCCGAACTTTCCGTGGGTGATTCTCCAATTATATGAGGAGTTATGAGATGAATTAACTATCTAAATTCAAGTTCATCGAGTCTACTACGCACCAAACCGTTCGCCAATCAGAACTTTGCACAAAAAGTTATGTACGTTTTAAGAAAGCGCTGCCGAGCAGACCCGATATACGGTGGAGATACGGACCGTACATGGGGAAGTACGGACCTTATTTCCCACCGTATTTTGAGGCGGCAGGAATGTTCTTTTCACTATATATTTCGGTGGCACCTTTTATAACTTCATTTCGCATCTATATGGACCGCAATTCACTCCAAAAATACTCTCCTAAGCCCTCTATCAACTAGCTTGAAATCTACAAGCTGAAGATACGTAGCAATCGGATAATCTACCTCTCCGATTTGGTGTTTGGGTTGGGAAGTGTTGCAAGCTGAATTAAGCATCTCATCAGTTGAATTAAGGTAAGGTCCTCTTCTTTTTGGTACAGTTAGAGTTAAATTCATGCTATAGTCTATAATTAAGGGATTTACTTGTAGAATGCGGAATTGATAGCAAGGGATCATATAGGTTATTGGTGTTGTTGTGTTGGCTGTGTGGAACGTTGTTTCAAGTTAATTGTGTTGAATTAAGCATGGTTGTTGTTATTCTTGGCATTGTAAGTTGGGGAAAGTAGTAGAAACAGGGGAAATGATGTCTGATTCGTCAGAGGAAAAGTGCGTCACTTCATATACATGATATACCGAATGTATCGTTAGCCTAACGAAAGACATTATCGTTACTATAGGTTGAAACGCTAAACGGCTGCGTGGTTGAATTGTCAAGTAAGCCCACAAGGTATATAAGGTTCATTTTTTCTGTTAGTGGTTTTTTTGACTTGGTTTGGTGTTGGAAAAAAAACGGACCATATTGGTTTGGTTTGGTTTTAATCAAAAAAAGTCAAACCGAACCAACCAATCCGACATTACATGTATTCAATTTTTAAAATATTTTATACATAAAAATATTTATTTGTACCGCTAATTTATAAATATTTCTTAAATTTTTTCATAATTTTTTATCTATTATCATATTATTGACTTGAATTAGAATTTTGAATGTCGATAAGTTTTATATCGTATGGATGTTAGTAACTCAAATAAAGTCCAAACCAAAACCAACTCAACATAATCCTAACAAAGAATTCAAGTTACCACTAGAAATGACAATAATGTTGGATATCTATTCTTTAGTTTTTGCGTAATTGATTTAGAGTAAAAATACATAACTTAAGTTTTTTTTTTTTGTCATATAATTAATACTTATTTTAGCATGACTTAGTATTTTTAGATTATGATCATTTTCTTTTATGGATTGTTAATTAGCAATATTTATTTTAACCGATTATATTAGCTTTTGTTGAATATTTTAATATAATGTCATCACTGTTCTCACATTTTGTGTTATTTTCTTAAGAAACACCTTAATTATATAATTGTATCTTATTAGGACTAAAGAAATATTTAAAGTAAAAGTTATATATTTTGTATCAAGACTATTCTGAAAAAAAACCCGAAAAATCCGAAAAAACCCGAGATTGAAAAACCAGAATTTTATTGGTTTGGTTTGATGTATAAATTTTAAAACCCGACGCAATTGATTTGGTTTGGTGTTTAAAAAATCCGAACCTATGGGTTTTACACCGAAGTTGCAACGCTAAAGATTTCAAATATGTGGTTGAATTGTCAAGTAAGCCCACAAGGTATATAAGGTTTCCCTTTCTTTTATTTAGGCACAAATATAACAGTACTAGCTAACGGATGTCCCCATAAGGAGAAAACTCTACTCTAATGCCTATACATCTCATGTTTCCATTTTTCGATATGTTACTTAGTTCATTTACACATACTCTCTAGTTTTCCGATGAGTTATACGTTGTTGTGATAGTTACATAATGATTTCGGAGGATATCAACGTTACGTCACTCCGATAGTCTCAGATCATGTTCCACGAGTTAATCATGCATTATATACAATAACAGATATTTCTTCATAAAAAAATCTAGCTTTTAGGTTTTAGCGAAATTAAAAACATCCCTTAACTAATCCAAAATTTGCAACAATCATCCTTTTTCTTTAAAAAAAATTAAAACCCCAGAGGGCTACTTTGTATTAATCAAAAAGCCAAAGGGTCTAACAGAAAAAGCAAAAAAGGTCCAAAATGATAAAGGGAATGTAACATTTGTATAATCCCCACTGCTCACTCCGTTTCAATTTATGTGAATCTATTTGACTGGGTACGATATTTAAGAAATAGTGAAAACTTTTGAAGCTTGTGGTTCAAAATAAGTCTTAAATATTTGTATGGCTGTAAATCATTTCATAAAGTGAATTTGTTTCTAAATTAGGAAAGAAGTCATTCATTTTGACTCGAATTAAAAAGGAAATAGGTTCACATAAATTGAAACAGAGAGAATATGTTTTTTTGACACAATTTGCCCTTCCTAGCACTTCATGAAACAAGGTAAAAAAGTCAAAGTTCATAATCTTGTTCTAGCAGTATTTTAATTTGTTAATGTAGTTGACTAGTTGGATTAGTTAGTTTATGTTCTCTTCATCTTTGTTCAAGATTATTGTATTTGCTAAGGAAAAACTAGAAATAATCATACAAAGTTAAAGATCTGTTAAAAGTCAGTGTTGAGATGCCCTTTACCTGTTCCTTAAAATGCCTGAAAGAAATTGAGTTTATGTTCTGTGTAAATTTCAAGTCTCATTATTCAGTGCTGAGATGCCCCTTACCTGTTTGGTAAAATGCCTAAAAGAGATTTGAATTTGTATACTGTGTAAATTTCAAGTTTCATTATTCACTGTTGAGATACCCCTTACTATTTGCTAAAAGGCCTGATAGAGATTGAATTTATGTTTTGTAAATTCCAAATCCCATTATTTAGTGAACTAAATTTAGCATCTATTAGTTCGTTTATGTAGTAGGCTTCTGAGGGGTATGAATTGGCTCAAAAGAACGTTTTATCATAAAAACTCTCAATTGTAAACATACCCATATAGTTGAAGTAATGTGAAATCCACTGAGTTGTTTCCATCCTAAAGTATCACCCACTTGTGGTGATTAAAAACTCTGGACCAACAATTTTGGACTCTCCAAAATTATTGTCGGACTCGTGTCAGATTTTCCAAAAATGTACTACTTTGGAGAATCCAACACGTACCCATCGTCATTTTTGAAAAGTCCAAGTAACACAGCTCTGAGAGGTACATTTGATCAGGAGATTGACGGGGAAGTCATGTGTTTTGGTTTAGGAGCATGACCTGCTTCAATCTCTACTTGTCTAACTTTGCTCTAGATTATTGTATGAAGTTCAGAATGAAAGAAAGTTTAGTTTTTGAAGCCGTAGTTACGATAAAGGTGGAACATGATCAGGCGGGAGGGACATAATTGAGATGGATGTACTACAAGTTTTCAAATGAGGAAGGTCATTAATATTTATGCTCGTCCTTCATTCTAGGTCAAATATTTTTCATGGCGGCGACCAAATTGCTTACAATCTGCATAGCACTCACCGCTCTTTCTGCATCAGTAGCAGCCATACAAGGGCTGATGAGGAGAAAATCCGAGAGTTGGAAAAATCTCAAAATTGAGGTGCTGAGAGGCAAGGCTGCATTAGAGCTCAACAGGCATTGAGGAAAGTGGCTAACTTAGAACTTAGTAAGTTTTTCGCGACCTTATGTGAACCCAAGTCCAATTCCCTCTCACCACTTCTCTTTCATCTTTCTTCTCTTATCGTCCTTTTTACTTTCTTTCATTTGCTAAATTTCATCTTCTCTTCCTTATTCTTCTTCTTCTTTTAATTTTTTCCTTAAAATTAACCTTCATTTTGTGTCTTTCATTATACCTATGTTTATGAGCAACTTCCTTAGATAACTAATTTATTTAATATATAGTTTCTATATTTTTCATCATGCAACATTAATCTACATATTGAAGTATAATTTGAGCAATACTATCTTTTATTGACTTTAAAAAAAAATGGCTTAAATAATACGCACTTTTTTAAACTTAATTGAGTGATTTTGATGGCCAATTACTATAAGTTGAGTGATTATTCAGGAACTCTTAATCTCTTGGAATTGCCTGGTTGCATTGGTATTTATTAAATCTGGAGAAAGATTTCTGAATTTATTCGAATGTATAACTTAAAACATGTCAAAGAAAGTGGTTCTTACACTAAAAGATGGAGCGAAGGTACCAAAAATAAAGTGTAAGTTTTAAGTATTAATGTCTAAATATTTTACGTACACAAGTAACTCTAAGTTGACTTACAATAATAGATATTTCTTCATAAAAATCAATATAATAACCCAAAAATAAAGCAATACTCCAGTTTATAGCTAACTAAATTAATTTAATGGGGTAAAATTTATTTACCCATTTTATGTGTGTGTGTATGTGTATTTTCGTTTCTTAAAAATTACATTCGCACGGTAGGGCGATACTTTGTTGGGGTAAAACATTTTACAAATTAAACTTACTACAAAGAATCGTGGCATAACGGTTATGCAGTTAGTTAATACATAAACTTTAGCTGCATAGATGTTGTAAAAATAGCTACAACAGTTTACATAGCAGTAAGCGCAGTTAGTCAGTTGCGTAGTTAGTTAGTTGATTACTTCTATGAAAATTACATACAATCGGAAAGGTCAAAAAGGAGGCCCAAAAAGTCATACTACTACTGGTAATCTGTATATATAAGTTGAATGAGCACGGTCAAATCCCCTAGCAAAAAAAATAGTATCCAAAAAAGAAAAGTTGGCAGTCCAGAAAAAAGAAAAGTTGGCAGATACACCATCAACGTCAGTCACCATCAACGCAGTCAAGAAAGAAAGCAAAATGGACAATAATCCCCGTCACGTCGGTCTGTTTTCACCATGGGACCTTTCTAGGTTTCAATTATTCAAAAAGATGGACGAATTCTGTGCCATGAAAGGAATCCAAAATCATTCCCTCACTGAAAACAATGGATTATGGTGGTCAAGATTTTCTGAACTCATTTATGATGAAATGAATCTTCAAGTCTTCACTAAATGGTGACCAAAAAATGGATAAGCCTAGCAAAGAGAACTAAAACCCCCACTATTGAGGAATCATGATTTAGGATTAAGGGGTGTTGTGATCGGCAGTGTTTTAAAGCGGCTTTCAAGGCTTCGCGCGGGTGAGCCATCGGCAAAACGCCGGGGGCTCACGTTCGGGGCTTAGTTATTGTGAGGCTTACGCCTTAAGCGTCCGACTGTACGTCCTAAACACACCTAATACCTAACGCTTGGGGCTCGCCTAACAGTTCTTACACAAATTATATGTTAAATTCTTTAATTAAAATCGTTGTCCCTCATAATTCTTTAACAAATGAATGAATGGTACTTAATAGTTTTTCATATATAGAAATAAGAAGATTGGTGTAACTCAAATAACAAGTCGTAGTATTGCATATTTACAATTTGAGAACATCGTGAGGGTGAGTACCATTTAATATTTCTTTTAAAAATACATAGCTGATTCGTACACTTTTACTTGTCATTGGTCTTTTGTCTTATATATCAAAATTATCATATTTTATTATTTCGCTATTTGAAAGTAGTTTTCATTTTATTCATGAAAAAATTACGTTTTAATTATAATACTGATAAAGTTTATTGATATAAAATGAATGGTATGATAGTAATATTGATTTAAGAAATTGTGATTTTTTCATTGTTTGAAAAATTAAGATGTTAGAGTTGATTTGTATTCCATAGTAGCTTTTATTTCATTGTATTATTTATACTTGTAAAATTATGTTATAGATAATTATAAGTTGTCAAGGGTGAGGTTAGTAAAGCTTTTGTTTTAGAGCCTCAAACTTTTGAGGCCCCAAAAAATTTTATCGATAAATTTTATGGTTTAAGTTTCTCTTAAATAATATTGAAGATGGTAAAAAGAAATACAAAATATATATAACAAAAGAAAGAAAAAACACTATTTACGTTTTAAAACTTTAAACCAAATTACTCAAATCTTCATATTATTAAATAAAGTTTTTACAATAACATCCTATGTAATGTCTTTAAAACATATGGCTAATATCTTATTGACTTGAATTGATCCTCACTAATATAAATACTAATGTTACTAGAGTATTATAATTTATTTACAGCTTTATTTTATGTAATTTTACCCATTTAAAAATATTTTTTTTTTTTTTTTGTGAACGAATTTTTTTTTATTGATTTGTCACCTATAGCCTATTACAAAGCTTTCCCTTTAGGACTCTATTCCTGGATTTGCTATCTATTTCTCATTACTTTTCCGTACGCGTGCTCCTTTCTCCGCAAGGTTAGTTAAGTAGTCTATCTATCCAACTCCTCTCTTTTTGACTCATCTTTTTGCCCATAGTGACTTTTATCATTTTGCATTCTTGTTTGAGTTGTCGCATCCATCCTTCAATTGCTTTAGCATTTTCGGGTCCCAATTTGTTTGTTTCACGCTTTCCATATCCAATATACCGAGTCTTGCCCGGTGTAGCTATAGCTATCCTCTACACTCTTCCTTGTATGCTTCGTGCCACCCTTTTCCATATTCCTTGTATATCTATTTGTTGCACCCACCGTACCTATCCACTCGAGAGTTGCTTTAAGACATTTCTTGGAGAAGTTGCACTCAAAAAATAGGTGTTGGACGGTCTCCTCATGGTCTCCACACATAGCACATTTATCATCCGAGCTAATACCAAACTGGTACAGTCGAGCCTTAGTCATTAGCCTTTGGTGCATGACTAGCCATCTTATAAAGCTGTGCTTTGGCTGGTTATCTTTGTTCCATACCCACCTGCCCCATTGCCATGTTTCCCTCTCTCCCATTCGCCATTTGTACCCACTTTCTATAGTGTACTTCCCTTGAGCTTTCAACCATCCATTCTGCACAAATCCTGGACCATAAATTTCTCTCATCTTGCATATCTTTTTCCCGGTACCAGCGACGAATCCTTTGGTGGGTATCTGCCACCATTCCTCTCCTTTTATGTATATATGGCTTACCCATTTCACCCAAAGAGTGTCGACCTTCCGAGCGATGTTCCACGTATATTTTACTATCGGCGCATAATACCATTTAACACAACAAGTATCCCCAAACCCCTTCTTGTTTGGCTCGACACACTAAGTCCTATGCCACTAGTGGAGTTTTGTTTGTGGCGGTCTTGCCATCCCATAGAAAGTTGCGGCACAGTGCCGTTATTCCGTTGAGAACCTGCTTGGGGAGAATAAATATTGAGGACCAATAACTGTGTATATGCATTAGAACTGAATTTATCAATAAAGCACTCCCGGCGTATGAGATGAGAGTGCACAGTTCCCCAACATTTTATTTTTGCTGCCATCTTGTCCAGCAACATTTCGCAGTCGAGTTTAGATATCTTTTTTGCTGAGATTGGAACGCCTAGGTAACGGAAAAGGAGGGACCCTTTTTGATACCCTGTCAATTCTACCAGGTCTGCTAGGCTTTGGCTTGGCATATTGGCACTGAAAATGTTTGATTTGCTTGCATTGGTGCATAATCCAGGGGTGTTGGAGAATGTTTTCAGTCCTCTAAGCATTAGTAGCACCGACTGGAAAAATATTTGTTGTAATTATAATATTTCACGAATACTAAAAATAAATACCTATGGGGCTTACGCCCCGAGCCTCGAGGCTTACGTCTCGCCGAGATAAATGTAAAACGCCCTGCCTTATGCCTTCGTCTTTTAAAACATTGGTGATAGGTCCGTGAGATTTGACCCATGTTGACCTATCAAGAAAATTATGGGAATTCAGACATGACCAATCTCAAAAGGTTCAAAGCCGGCCAAATTTACGTAAGTGGATGTATTACCAAATTACACCACGTCACTTCTCAACTAATCTACGAGTACGTTTACTTTCTGATAATTTTCTTTATATGTTACTTTCCATGTTTAGTTATTCTTTTCACTTTTTCTTGTGGAGAGCAATGATTAATCATGAGGGACCACTGTTTTGAGGATAATAAAATAATTTCGATAAAAGTAATTTCTCCAAAAATGATGAATGATGAGATACACAAAAATAATTTCTCGAAGAAGGATGATTTATGAGATGCACAAAAATAATTTCTCGAAGAAGGATGCTTGATCAGATACACAAAGTCGGAGTACTTTTTCTTCGGAGTCTTCGGTTTCACATGCCATCCTATAGTGTTAGATTTTCCTTTTCATAAGTTGGCTGAAACTTGTAGTAAAGAGAAAGAATATCAATAATTCTCATCTTCATTGTCCAAAGACCGAATTCTTTGTATTATATCTGTGGTTTGCTTTCCTTTCATATATCTGGCCCTTCCCCAATTATATGGTGTTGATTAGAATAATTTAGTTATGGACTATAACTATTATATATGGAGATGACACATAAATAGAATAACGTTTAATGTATATATTAAATCATTACCAAGTGATCAATTAGTGATGTCTTATCAAAATAAAGTCCCCTAAATGAGGGATTGAGCTCCTCTCCATTTCTCTTCTCTCCATTTTTCTCAAGTTCTAATTTTGATTAAGGACACATGGCATAGCTTAGAATTAATGACTAGGATTAAATTGACTAAAATAAGACCTTAATCATGGTTCAGATATATAATTACTTGTCCATAAATATATTAAAATCTTTTCCCTATCTTCCTACTTTTATTTTCCTGCGTACGGTATCTATACCTCCTTTTTGAATTGATTACTTACATTCTATCTCCAATTTCTTTTTGAGTTAAAACTTTTTATTGCATTTTTCCTTTGAATATCTTTCTTTAAAATTAGCTTAAATTACATATTGATTATATAATTGAGTTAGAGAATAGGAAAAATACCAATATAGTTAGGAACAGGAAAGAACAAATAATTTAACGGGAGAGCAAAATTATTAGGTGTAAGCAAAATTATTAGGTGTACGACAATGT